>NC_057801.1:286350746-286383121 GCF_018294505.1 Triticum aestivum
GTCGCCTCCCCGGCCTCCCCGAGCCCCTCCATCGCCGTCCCCGCGCCGTCCCGTGCCGGATCCGGCGAGATCCGGCCGGATGAGGTCGCTCCGGGACCTTCCTCTCCATCTCCGGCGAAGCTCCGGCTAGATCCGCTACCGCCTCGTTTTCCGTGCGAAGGTTGGCCCCGAAATCTGCTAAGTCCCCAGATTTTGTGTAATTTTCATGCCATGTTTGACCTGCTGTATCTCTGCATCCGTAGCTCCGTTTCGTGTGTGTAATATGTCAAATTGTTCGTCTCAACGAGTACATCGTTTCATTCCATTGCATCATATTCATTTGAGGTCATCTTGATGCCTGAATCATCACTGTACAAGTGCTTCATGATGTTTTCTGCTGTCTGTTAACAGAACGAGCTTATTTGTCATTTTTGCCATGATTGATGTGTGCATCCTATGAGGTTGATGTCTTCATGTTTTTTGATCTATGCTATGTCTTATTTACAGTGGTGTATGCCATGTATTTTTGTGATCAATGTGGTGACTAGCACAAACATGCAAACTAGGCATCGTGATGTTGCTGATTTTAGTCCCTGTTCTGCTGTTATTTTCATGCCACGTAAATTTGATGCTACAGAGAGATACATGCATATTTTGAGATACTTTAGTAAGGGTGTTTTGAACATATGGTTATTTTCTATCCATTCATGCCCTTTGTTGCAATTATGGAGTAGTCTAGCATGTAATTTGAGTGCTCTACTTTTGCTTCAAAATGTTTCCTGGCAGATTGTTTACTTGTTATTCAATGTAGCCAAGGTTGTTGTAGTTGATCCTTGCATGCTATGAACTTGTTCTTGACTTGGTTTGTTTCACAAACATGTCTTCCTGATGATGCTATGCTTATCTTGTCATGCAATGACTTGTGGTGAGTGAATCGAGCTTGTTAAGTAGTGTACATGATGTTACTGTTTTGCTAGGCTGAATCTGTTATTTCATGATGCTATATAAACATGTTACTACTAATCATTCTACGCATAATCTGGAGATGTTCTATAAACATGTTTTGATCTACATGTCATCCTCTAACCATAAATGCCCCTGGTTGCATTTATAGGTTGCTGTAGATTGTTCATATCTTGCTCCAAAGTTGCTTCATAATGTTGCTGTCAGCCTGTTAACATTAAGTTCAGTTGTTGTCATGTGTTTTGCTAGTGTTCCATGCACCCTATGACCTTGCTATTGCCATGCTTAGCTTCACAAATATGCCTTCTTACTGTTGGTTGCCTTTCCATGCCATGTAATGACCTGTACTGAGTTGCACAAGTTCATCTACATGCCTTCATAATTCTGTTCCTACCATGTTTAAATCTGTAATATAACTTGCCATGTTTACATGGGTGCCATCATATTTTCTGATCCTTTTTGGCTTATGGTCAGTAAGGACTTTCGATCTATGAAATTAGTAGTTTCATGCCATGCCTTTGTTTGCCATGATAAGTTCCTGTAACATGTTGTTTGATAGCTCTGAACATTGCATCGTGATGTTATTTTCTGCAAAGTCTGGAATTGTTATAACTTGCAATCTTACCATGTGTGTTTGAGTATGTTCTAGTGATTTCTAGAGATAGCTCAGTGTTCATGTTTTGTAATGCTTTACCTGTACGTCATGCACATGCCTTTTGTTTTCTCGTTGAGATGCTGTAGCATGTTGTTTTGATGCTTGCAATATGCCTAGTTGCTGTTTTGGACAGATTGTTGCTATAACTTGTTTCATGTGTGTGTGTTGAACCGTTGCTCCGTTTTGAGTGTGCTCTATATGAAACTTGCTTAGAATTGCATGTAGTTTCATATTATCATGTTTCATCCTTGTTTTGAGGTGTTTGCTTGATGTTTGGGTGCATTTTGCATCAATGCCATGTTTAACTTGTTTTGCTCATATCTTCTAGGCCGTAGCTCCGAACTAAACGAACTTTATATGTAACTTGACTAGAATCTCGTCTAGATCATCTTTATGCATCTTAACTTGCTGTTTAACAACTTGAACATAAGGTTTATTCAGATCTGGACCAATTTCTAAATATGCATATGAGGACTTACCGGAATTGTTATATGTTGTTCCCGGCCTCATTTAAACTTGCCTTGATGTGTTGCTCTTGTTTGCATCATCCCTTGCCATGAGTAGCTTCATGTAGCTTTGTCATGCATCATGCTTGTTGTGCATCATGTCTTGTATATGTGTGGTGTGTTTCTCTTCGATAGTTCCTGTTTCGTTGCGATCGTGAGGATTCGTTCGTCTACGCTTGGTTCGGCTTCATCCGTTCATCTTCTTCATTGACTCATTCTTCTTCCTTGCGGGATTTCAGGCAAGATGACCGCTACCCTGGATCTCAATACTATATTTGCTATGCTAGTTGCTTCGTTCTATCGCTATGCTGCGCTACCTATCAACTTTTTATCAAGCCATCCCATATTGCCATGAACCTCTAACCTTTGACACCTTTCCTATGCAAACCGTTGTTTGGCTATGTTACCGCTTTTGCTCAGCCCCTCTTATAGCGTTGCTAGTTGCAGGTGAAGTTGAAGACTTTCTCCATGGTGGACAGGATTTTGGTTGGGATATCACAATATCTCTTATATTATTAATGCATCTATATACTTGGTAAAGGGTGGAAGACTCGGCCTTATACCTGGTGTTTTGTTCCATTCTTGCTGCCCTAGTTTCCGTCATACCGGTGTTATGTTCCCGGATTTTGCATTCCTTACGCGGTCGGGTGATTTATGGGACCCCCTTGACAGTTCGCTTTGAATAAAACACCTCCAGCAAGGCCCAACCTTGGTTTTACCATTTGCCTCACCTAGCCCTTTTTCCCTTGGGGGTCGCGCTCTCGAGGGTCATCTTTATTACAGCCCCCCCGGGCCATTGCTTGTCTAAGTGTTGGTCCAAAACTAGAGCACCGTGCGGGGCCATCCCTTGGAAACTTGGGTTACGTCGGTTCCTGTACGCTTCGCTTATCCAGTGTTGCCCTGAGAACGAGATATGTGCAGCTCCTATCGGGATTGGGGGCGCATCGGGCGGCTTTGCTGGTCTTGTTTTACCATTGTCGAAATGTCTTGTAAACCGGGATTCCGAGTCTGATCGGGTCTTCCTGGGAGAAGGTCTATTCCTTCGTTGATCGTGAGAGCTTGTCATGGGCTAAGTTGGGACACCTCTGCAGGGTATAATCTTTCGAAAGCCGTGCCTGCGGTTATAGGCAGATGGGAATTTGTTAATGTCCGGTTGTAGATAACTTGACACCAGATCAGAATTAAAACGCATCAACCGCGTGTGTAGCCGTGATGGTCTCTTCTCGGCGGAGTCCGGGAAGTGAACAGGGTTTCTGGGTTATGTTTAACGTAAGTAGGAGTTCAGGATCACTTCTTGATCATTTCTAGCTTCATGTCTATTCTGCTTGCTCTCTTCTCGCTCTTATCTGCGTATGTTAGCCACCATACTTGCTTAGTCACTGTTGCAGCCTCACCACCTTACCCCTTCCTTTCCTTTAAGCTTTGCTAGTCTTGATACCCATGGTAATCGGATTGCTGAGTCCTCGTGGCTCACAGATTACTACAACAACAGTTGCAGGTACAGGTTGTGCGATGATCATGACGCGAGAGCGATGCTTGCTTGCGTTGAGTTCTTATTCTGCTTCTTCGATTAGGGGATAGGTTCCAGGTCGGCAGCCTGGGCTAGCAGGGTGGATGTCGTTTGAGTTTCTGTTTGTGTTTCATCCGTAGTCGGATGATGATCTTATGTATGATGATGTTGTATTCATGTGGCATTGTATGCCTTATGTATGTATCCCCATATGTTATGTAATGTTGATGTAATGATATCCACCTTGCAAAAGTGTTTAAATATGCGGGTCTATCCTTGGACGGACCTTCGAGTTCCTTTTGGATAGGGTTGCATATTGGGCGTGACATCGTTGCTCCGAGGGTGCGCCACCGAAGCGTAGCAGATTTGCGTTCCAAGGTTAGCACAATACGTTTTCAAGAGATTGCTGGTGAACTGTGAATCGTTGTCGGTGATGATGCAGTTAGGGACCCCAAACCGGCTCAAGAGGCCCTTGATGAACTTGACCACAGAACCGGCAGGGATGGTGCGGACGGCGTCCACCTCTGCCCACTTGGTGAACTTGTCGATGGCGACGTAGAGGTAGCGGTAGCCACCAGGCGCTCGAGGGAACAGGCCCAAGATATCCAGCCCCCAGACCCGAACGGCAACGAGTGCGGGATAGTCTGCAGGCCCTGAGCTAGCTGATGGATCTGCTTGGCGTGGAATTGGCACGCTTCGCAGGACTTCACCAGCTCGGTTGCGTTGTTGAGTGCCATAGGCCAGTAGAACCCGCTGCGAAATGCCTTGTCGACGAGGGTTCGTGACGACGAGTGGTGTCCGCAATCTCCGCCGTGTATATCGTCCAACAGCTTCTTCCCCTGTCCCCTGGAGATGCAACGCAGGGAAACGTAATTCGGTCACCTCCGGTATAACTCACCGTCTTGGATGCAGTATGCCGTGGCCTGCCGGACCACGCGCTCCGCGTCCTCATCCTTGTCCGGCAGCATCCCCTGCGTCAGGTATTCCTTGAATTCCTTGGTCCAGCATCCCTCCTGAGGCTCCAGCGCCAAGAGTAGGTGTGCTCCTGAAGTCGGGCCACAGGCCGGGGCTCCTGTGGCAGGCGGCTGAGGGAGCTCTTCTTGAGGCTGTGCCGTCCTTGAAAGTGGTGGTGCCGCCAATGGCTTGAAGAGTCGTTCCTCAAAAACGCCAGGCTCCTGAGGCAGCCGCTTGGATGCCCTCCTGGCGATGTCATCAGCCTCTTGGTTGGTGCTGCGGGGCACATGTTGCAATTCCAGCCCCCAGATCTGCTTCTCCATCCTGCGTACTTCCACGAGGTATGTTTCCATGTGCTCGTCCTTCGGCTCATACACCTTGTTGGAGAAGTTGACGAGGAGTTGAGAATCTCCTTTGATGACGAGGTGCTTCACTCCCAGTGTTGTTGCAGCTTTCAGGCCTGCTATGAGGCCCTCATATTCTGCTATATTGTTGGAGGCCTTCTCGCCCTGCTAGAAACAGAGTTGTACAGCGTAGTAGAGCTTGTCCTGAGTGGGGGATATAAGCACCGCTCCAGCCCCCGCGCCCTGCCATAAGAATGCACCATCGAAGTACATGACCCAACCATCTGGTGTCTCACTTCATGGGGAGAGAGATCGATCCTCGCCCGCCTTGAGCCCTGGTGCCTCCGTCCATTCAGCCACGAAATCAGCAAGTGCGGCTCCCTTGATGACCCTGGTTGTGCTGAACTCCAATTGGAACGCCTGCAGCTCGATGTTCCATTCGGCGACCCTCCCACCAGAGTTGGGGCTCCTGAGTACCCTTTCCAATAGGTAGGCCGAGACAACCTTGATGGGGTGACCTTGAAAGTAGTGCCTCAGCTTACGCGAGGCCACCAAGAGCGCGAGTAAGAGCTTCTGAGGCATGGGGTACCGCGCCCTTGCATCCCGCAGCACCATGCTGACAAAGTACACCGGATGCTCAACGAGGGTGGATGCGCTGATGTGGCCTGTATCTTCCGGAGGTTGAGGTGCTTCATGAGACAACGGAGCCCCCAGCGCCTGGTTGCTTGGTGGGGCCTCCTCAGCCCTGGGGGTATCTTCCTGTTGAGCTTGGTCCCCTGCTGCTGCTGTCGTGGTCCTCGCGAGGCTTTCCTGGTCTTGCGTTGCCCCGGCTGAGGCTGTGGCTGGGCAGGACGCGGCCTTAGCCTAGTGTTCCTCCCGAACCGCCACTAGGGCCGCACTGGCGTAGTAGGGAGTGGCGGCAAGGTAGAGCACCAGGGTCTCGAGAGGGCGCGGCGCCACCATCACGGAAGGGCTGGTCAGATACTTCTTGAGGTCTTGAAATGCTTGGTTGGCCTCCTGCGTCCACTCAAACGGGCCCTTCTTCTTCGTCAGCTTGAAGAACGGTAGGGCGCGCTCCCCTAGCTTGGAGATGAAGCACCCCAACGCAGTCACGCGGCCGGCAAGCTTCTGCATTTCTCTGAGGGTTTGAGACAGACTCATGTCTTCGATTGTCTTGACCTTCTCCGGGTTGGCCTTGATCCCCTTGTGGGACACAAGGAAGCCCAGGAGCTTGCCGGAAGGGACGACGAACACGCACTTCTCCGGGGTTGAGTCGCGGGTCTACCTGACGAAGGCTCGCAAAGGTCTCCTCCCAAGTCCTGGATCAAGGTCCTTGGCTCCCGAGATTTCACCACAATGTCATCGACGTAAGCCTCGGCGTTTTACCCGAGCTGCTGGCCCAAGGCAATGTGCATCAGTCATTGGAAGGTCACGCCCGCGTTGCACAACCCGAACGGCATGCAAGTGTAGCAGTACACCCCAGATGGGGTCAGGAAGGTTGTCTTCTTCACATCTTCCACCGCCATCTTGATCTGGTGATAACCCAAAAACGCGTCCAAGAAACACAGCATGTCGCATTCGGCGGTGGAGTCGACGATCTGGTCGATGCGGGGAATCGAGAACGGATCTTAGGGGCAGGCCTTGTTGAGGTTGGTGAAGTCGACACACATGTGCTCCTTTCCCCCCTTTTTTGGCACGACAATGGGGTTTGCCAGCCATTCGGGGTAGCAAACCTCGCGAATAACACCTGCTAACTCTAGCTTGCAGGTTTCTTGGATGATGAAGGCATGCTTCTCTGTGGACTGCCGCCTCACTTTCTGCTTCACGGGGCGTACATTGGGGCACACATTCAGGTGATGCTCAATCACCTCTCTTGGGACCCCCGCTAGCTGCTTGGGCTCCCACGCGAACACCTCTTTATTCGAGCGCAAGAACCTCACCAACGCCTCCTCTTGGTCAGGGTCGAGGTCGGCGCCTATGGTGAAGGTGGCTCCCGAGGACCCGTCTTCCTCAACTGACACCTACTTGGTCTCCGCCTTATCCTGAGTGAACAACTACTTCTTTTTGGTCTGTGCAGCTTCCTTGGCCTTGGAGGTGTCCGCGCTGGCAAGCTGTGCCGCCGCGGCAGCCTTGAGGGCTAGCTTGAGCGCAAGCAGAGGCTCCTTGGTATATCCAGCTACGGTGAGGACGCCGCTACTCCCAGGCATCTTCATGAGGTTGTAGGCCGGATGGGTTGCTGCCATGAACTGAGACAAGGCAGGGTATCCGAGGATGGCGTTGTACGGGAGGCCGATGCGAGCAATGTTGAAGTCGACCAGCTCTGTCAGGACCCCGACTCGATGTCACATCGATCTAGCCGGTAACACCTCATATCACTTTGCGGCCTCACGCACGGTATCCCCACGGGTGTCGCCTTACCTTTGCCCGGGACCGTTTGCACCTTTTGGCTCACGTATATGATAGTGTCCCTAGCATCCATATGATAAGGAGCCCGGGCTGACATGACTAGTCGTAAACCCAAAGTGGCACAGACTTACAGGGACAGGCATCCATGACCCAGCTTCGAACGTGTCGGTCATCAGCAAGTGGGTCCGGGCTGTAGCACTGGGCTAGCAGGACTCCGGTAAACCGGGCTGTAGCGGGCTAATAGGACTCCGGTACTCAAAGCGTGACATTTCCCCGAAGGGACAGACACAGGAATGAGGAAGGACACATGCCGGCCAGCCTAAGTGTTCCAGAGTAGTAGCAAGCTACCATGGCTCAGCGGTAACACTAGGAGACATTTCCCGGTAAGAGAGGCTACTAAAGATAAACAACTAGGTAGTCAGATCCCACACATACCAAGCATTTCAATCATACACACAATATGCTCGATATGTGCAAATACAACGAAGCATCACAACATGACTCTACGACACAAGTACTTTATTTAAGGCTCAGGGAGCCATACATAGCATACACAAAGATACGGGTCACACGACCCAACATTCAAGTCATACAGTCATACAAACCAGCAGCGGAAGTACATTGTCTGAGTACAGACAACTAGTAAAATAAAAGAGGCTTGGAAGCCTAGCTATACTACGTGGTCCTTCACAAGCTCAGGGTCACCACCTGGGCCTTTAGCCTACTCGTTGATGTCAATGTCTACATAGAACCCATCAGAAGGGGTTGCAGCGTCTTCTGTAAAAATGTAGATTATAGCAACATGAGTACAAAGGTACTCAGCAAGACTTACATCAGATCCTACATACATGCACAGTATCAAGAAGGGTTGGTGGAGTTATTGCAGCAAGCCAGCTTTGACTCTTGGCTAGGCTATCCTACGATACCTCAACTTGAAATGGTTTTGCGCACACGAGTCCACTACTCACCACGTCAATACACTACCGAGGATCCGCCTCCGTCTTCCTACGGAAGAGCCATCCTCGGCACTCACACTTATCTTGAGGCTTTTAGTAGTTTCCATTTACTTGTCTATGAACTGTATAGGCAACCAAGTAGTCCTTTACCGCGGACGCGGCTATTCGAATAGATCATGTTAACCCTGCAGGGGTGTACTTCTTCATACACGCTCCCACCACTTACCGTCATTTACACGACATGTACTCGGCAACCTTCAAGCGGAAGCCCAACGTGGGTGTCGGCCACGACCTACCTAACCACCTAAGCCTCCAGTCCAGGTTTATCGCCTATTCAGGTTCCATCCGCAGGGAGTCCGGCCGAGGTTTCCCATACGGCCCCGAACGATGTGAACAGGGTTCCCGAGATACCTAACGGGTATTCGGTACACCCGACCACGTACCTACCGCATCACAGCCCACCCCTACGGTCAGCGCTGTCCACGGCCTCCAGTAGACTACAAACTCCAGAAACTACTTGCAACTCCTGGACGGAGAACTAGGGTGAATAAGAAGCCGAGAGGGTCCATTGGTTTCGGGCCCAATGCATGGTAGTAGCTGATTCTTAAATCACCATACAGATCTCAGTGCTTAAGGTCGGCTTCAATGAAACAACCCACCATGTACTCCTACATGGCCTCTCATCGATACCTTTACCAAATCGTGTTCACCACACCACTCTCATTACCGACATAATCATTTCACTCTAGCCCATCACCCAGATGAACCAGACCTGACACGACTCTAAGCATAGCAGGCATAGCAAGGTAGGAACAACACATACATATGGCTCAAGCAACTCCTACACATGCTAGTGGGTTTCATCTAGTTACTGTGGCAATGACAGGTCATGCAGAGGAAAATGGGTTCAACTACCATAGCACACAGCAGTTTGAAACGCGTTGTCTTAATGCAGTAAAAGAGAGCAGGAGCGAGAACATGGGATTGTATCGATATGATCAAATGGTTGGTTGCTTGCCTGATGGTTCGATGCACTGATACGGTTCTTCGTTAGGGTAATCACGGTACTCCTCGGAGGCAGAACCTGTCGCAAAGGACACCGATACACAACCATCACCAAACAATGTGCAACAATATGATGCATGCATGAAACATGGCAATATGAGTGGGTTGGGCTAATGCAACTAAAACCAGAAGGGTTTGAACAAATTTGAATGGAAGATTCAAATTTCAAACTCAAACATGGCCTTTTAAAGTGCTTTTCCTTGTTCTGCTTAAAACATCAATTTAACTTGTTTGATCATGCATGAAAATAGTACAGATGGATAGATTGGATTTTTCTGATCATTTTTCATATATAATTTGTCTAATTTGGAGTTACAGAATAAAAGTTATGAATTTTTGAAGTTTAAATAATATTCTGGAATTTCCTGATTTAAATTAAATCCAGAAATATAAATATTGCGCCAGCATGACGTCAGCATGATGTCAGTGGTCAACTGCGGCTAGCTGAGGTCAAACCTGACGTGTGGGGTCCACACGTCAGTGACAGGGGGGGTTTAACAGGGTTAAATTAATCCTCATTAGGGGTTAGTGGCGCTGGGGCCCACTGGTCGGTGTCAGGGGGGTTAATTAATCGGTGATTAGCACTAATCTGACCACCTGGCCAACGGGGCCCACGCGTCAGTGACCCTGGGGTGGTCAAACCCCAGGTCAGACAGGTCAAACCCACCGGCGACATGACGCCGGCGGGGCCCGAGACGGCGGCGCGATGCGGAAACGCGCTACAGGGCACGGGCGAGGCCGTGCTTGGGCTCGTTGGAGAGCCCTTGCTCCCGCGCGTCGAACGGTGGTGGTGGCCGCGCCTGAGGTGGCCGGTACCGACGACGGCGACGACCGTGGCGGCTGCCGGAGCTCGGTTGAGCTCGGGGTCGAGGCTACAACGGCTGCGGAGATGCGGGGTTGGCACCTACGGCTTCTACGCGGTGCGGTGAGGACGTGGGTGTGCTCGGTTGGGCGCTACGGTGACTGTGGCCACGACGGCGACGAGGCACGGCGGCGGCGAGCTTCGAAGCTCAAGGGGGCGGCAGCTACGGGATGCTAGGGACGACGGGGCAAGGGGGAATCGGGTCAGTGGCTCACCGCGGAGCTGCAGGGATGGTTAGCGGGCTCGGGGACGTCCGGTAGCTCCCGATTCGACGGCGACGATCTCCGGTGGCCGAGGAGGGGAACGGCGACGTGGCGGCGATGCAGGGCTTCCGGAGACCCGTGGATCGGTGGGGAGGAAGAGGGGGTCGAGGCGGAGCTCCTGAGCTCAACGGAGGGGCGAGGGGTGGCCGGTGACGGCTGCTATGGCGAACGGCGGCGATGGTGGTGTTCGGCCGTGTGAGAGAGAGAGCGAGGGAGAGGAGGGAGGAACCGAGGGAGAGTGAGAGAGAGCAGGGGGGAGGGCGTGGCGTCGTCCGGGGCATCGAGGGCGACGAGAAGGGCGCCAGGCAGGTAAGGAGGGAGGTGGCGTGGCGCGGTGGCGCGCGCGCGCACCGGCCACACTCCCCTCCCTCTGTCGAGGACGAAGACGACAGAGGAGGGAGGCGGGCTGGGCCGCCTGCTGGCTGGGCCGGCCAGCTGGCTGCGCTGCACAGGGAGGAGCCCAGGTAAGCTTCTCCCTTTTATTTATTTCTGTTTTTTAATTTTCTGACATTTGTTTTGATTTAAATAATATATTAAATCATTTATTTACCTTATGCCAATTTTTGCAGGAGCTAGATATATTATTCCAGAGCTCCTTTATATTTGGCATAATATTTGGACATATATTAATATATATAACTAATATATTTCCAATGCAAATATTTATGCATTAATTCCAAATGCCCAAAATAAATACCTATGAGCTCTTAAAAATATTGGTTTGATTTTTATCTCTGTCCAATATTTTCAGAGAGCAACATGAGCATTTTCTTGGACCTTTTTGGAGAAATTTTTATTTGGATCATTTTCAGAAATGATTCTGAGGGTTTCACAAATCCCCATTTCAATTTAAATGGAATTTTAAACATGATGCACACACTCTGATGCATGACTAGCTAGGGTGTGACAACTCACCCCCACTCAAAAGAATCTCGTCCCGAGATTTGGGTTCCTCCGGGAAGAAGGCGGGATACTCAAGTCGAAGACGATCCTCCCTTTCCCAAGTTGCTTCATCCTCAGAATGGTGCGACCATTGAACTTTGAGAAACTTGATATTATGACGTCGGGTGGTACGTTCGGTCTGATCGAGGATACGAATGGGGTACTCTCGATATGTAAGATTATCTTGGAGATCAAGCGTTTCGTGGTCCACTTCACGGATAGGATCCGAGAAGCAACGCCTGAGTTGAGAAACGTGGAAGACATCGTGGACTCTGGAGAGGTGCGAAGGTAGTTCCAATTAGTAGGCAACTTCCCCTCGTTTGGCGAGAATGCGAAAAGGTCCAATGTAACGAGGAGCCAATTTGCCTTTGATACCGAAACGATGGGTTCCCTTCAGAGGGGTGACCCGAAGATAAGCCTTCTCGTCAACCTCAAAAGTCATAGCCTTATGTTTTCGGTCATATTGACTCTTTTGACGAGATTGGGCTGTTTTCAACTTTTCACGAACGATACGAACTTGTTCTTCTGCTTCCTGAATCATATCCGGGCCAAAGAATTGTCTTTCCCCGGTCTCTGACCAGTTAAGGGGTGTTCGACACCGTCGTCCATAGAGAACTTCAAAAGGTGCTTTACCCAAGCTAGATTGATAGCTGTTGTTGTAAGCGAATTCGGCAAATGGAAGGCACTTCTCCCAGTCCATTCCGAATGAGATAACAGAGGCTCGAAGCATGTCTTCTAGAATCTGGTTGACGCGTTCCACTTGACCACTTGACTGAGGGTGGAAAGCGGTGCTAAAGGAGAGACGAGTCCCCATAGCATTTTGGAAACTTTCCCAAAATCGAGAGGTGAAAAGACTTCCTCGATCCGAGTTGATTTCCAAAGGAACACCATGGAGGGACACTATTCGGGAGATGTATAAGTCTGCCAGCTGGCTAGCGGTTATACTCTCACGAACAGGCAAGAAATGGGCTACTTTGGAAAGACGATCGACAACGACGAAAATAGCATTATTCCCTCTCTTGGTCCTGGGAAAACCGGTGATGAAATCCATACCAATTTTATCCCATTTCCATTCAGGAATAGCTAAGGGTTGAAGGGTGCCAGCAGGCCATTGATGCTCTGCTTTTACACGACGACAGACGTCGCAATTAGCAATATACTGAGCAATTTCTCTTTTCATCCTAGTCCACCAGAACCTCTGGCGTAGGTCCTGATACATCTTAGTACTACCGGGATGAATGGTGAGAGGAGATTCATGAGCTTCCTTAAGGATCAGACGCCTCAGGTTGCGCACTTTGGGAACCACTAGTCGATTCCCGAAGTATACGACCCCTTGATCATTAACGGAGAAGCAATTCGCAATTCCTTTCTGGATGTTTCTCTTGATGCGGGAAATTCCCGGATCTACCTTCTGTGCTTTGATAATCTGATCCGTAAGGGTAGGTTTTGCCACCAAGGTGGAAAGAAAACCTTGAGGTACAATGTGAAGGTTAACCTTCCGAAATTCCTCATGGAGAAGCGGTTGACTTTGTTGTAACATCAGATTGTTACAATAAGATTTACGACTTAGCGCATCAGCCATGACGTTGGCTTTCCCTGGGGTGTAGGTTATTCCTAAGTCGAAGTCTGTGATCAACTCAACCCAACGTCTCTGCCTGAGATTCAGATCCGGTTGGGTGAAAATGTACTTCAGACTTTGGTGATCAGTGAATATTTCGCAACGATTACCGAGGAGGTAATGTTGCCAGGTCTTAAGTGCATAGACTACGGCTGCAAGCTCTAGATCATGAGTAGGATAATTATCCTCATGTGGGTGCAATTGCCGTGAAGCGTAAGCAATTACGTGTCGATCTTGCATGAGAATGCAACCTAGTCCTTGTCGCGAGGCGTCGCAGTAGATAACAAAGTCCTTGGAGAAGTCTGGCGGTACCAGTACGGGAGCAAAGGTCAGGCGTCTTTTCAGTTCCTGAAAACTGTGCTCACATTGTGGAGTCCACTCGAACTTCTTATCTTTCTTGAGGAGTTCGGTTAGAGGTTTAGCAACTTTGGAGAAGTTCTCGACAAAGCGACGACAATAGCTCGCTAAGCCCAGAAAACTCCGAACTTGCTTGACCGATTCAGGTGGAGTCCAATTAAGGACGGCTTGAACGCGCTCAGGGTTAACATCAATACCTTTACCAGATATTACATGACCCAGAAAGGTCACTTCTGACAATCAGAATTCACATTTAGAAAATTTGGCATAAAGGCGATGCTCTCGAAGTTTCTTCAACACTAGCCTTAGATGTTCGGCATGTTCTTCCTCGTTCTTGGAGTAGATGAGTATATCATCGAGGTAAACCACGACGAATTTATCCAAATACTCCATGAAGATTGAGTTCATTAACCGAGAAAAGGTGGCTGGAGCGTTGGTTAAACCGAAGGACATGACGGTGTACTCGTATTGGCCATAACGAGTAACAAAGGCCGTCTTAGGAATGTCCCCGTTTCTGATTTTGATTTGATGGTAGCCCAACCTCAAATCCATCTTGGAGAAGACTGAGGATCCAGCGAGCTGATCGTACAGGTCGTTGATCCTGGGAAGCGGATATTTGTTCTTGATTGTGACCAAATTGACAGGTCGGTAATCTACAACCATCCGGTCCATACCATCCTTCTTCTTGACGAAGAGGACGGGGCAAGCCCACGGAGATGAACTAGGTCGGATGAAACCCTTTTTCAAGGACTCATCGAGTTGTTTCTTAAGCTCGACTAGTTCTAGGGGTGCCATCTTATAAGGTCTTCTAGCAATCGGAATGGTTCCTGGGATGAGGTCTATTACGAACTCGACATCCCTGTCAGGTGGAACACCTGGCAATTCCTCTGGAAAGACATCCGGGAAGTCACGGACTACCGGAATGTCCTCAAGGTCTGGCAAAGGGCTAGCGTTAAGAGAATATAACTGTCGCTTGGCTAATCGGGTCAAGACATTGACTATCTTGCCCGAAGGGTGAGTGAGTTGAACAGTCCTAGAGAAGCAATCAATTTGGCCATGATGAGCCGACATCCAGTCCATACCCAGAATGATATTAATATCTGAAGATTTAAGGGCTATCAAAGATGCAAGAAAAACAAGTCTGTCGACTTGGATTTCATTTCCATAACTTACCCTAGAGGTCTGCCATCTAGACCCGGGAGTAGAAATTTCCATAGTGGATGGCATGTCACAGAATGCAACGTTATGCAAACGAGCATAATTTTCGGATATAAAAGAATGAGAGGCTCCTGTATCGAAAAGAACAGATGCCGGGTGGCAATTAACAAGAAGCGTACCGAGTACGACGTTGGGATCCTCTTGAGCTTCTTCGGCAGAGATACAGTTGACATGGCCACGTGAAGCGGTGACCGGCTTGGCGTGGAACACTTTCCCTGTCGGCTTGCCACGGCCAACAGCTTTAGCAGACTGGTTGGGGTTGGTCTGGGGACACTCACGCATATAGTGGCCAGATTCCCCACACTTGAAACAAGTCACGGAACTGGTACGTGGAGGAGCATTGTTAGCTGGACCCACATAGGGCTTGGCTGGAGCAGACTGTTGAACAGGGCGAGGCGCCTGGAAAGATGGCCTCGGTGTGAACCTGGGTGGCAGGGCGGTGTTGGGTACCCACACGCGGCGCTTCTGAGGACCAGCACCGGATGAGGAACCCATATCACGGCCATGCTTGCGTGTTGCGTCATAGTCAGTCTGACCAGTTTCAGCACTGATGGCTTTGTTGACAAGTTTCTGAAAAGATGTGCACTCATGCAGACGGAGGTCGCGGCGAAGCTCAGGACTAAGGCCCTTACGGAACCTTGCTTGCTTCTTGGCATCAGTAGACACTTCCTCAGTTGCATATCGTGCGAGGTTACCAAACTCCCTGCTGTAAACATCCACAGAAAGTCGGCCTTGGGTGAAACTGCAAAATTCCTCACGTTTACGGTCCATGAGACCCTCCGGAATGTGATGTTCACGGAAAGCCTCGCTGAATTCAGCCCAAGTAGTGACATGGCCCGCTGGGCGCATAGCTCCATAATTCTCCCACCATAGACTGGCGGGGCCTTCAAGATGATATGCAGCAAAGGTGACCTTGTCAGCCTCCGCTACCAGCGCGGAACGCAGTTTGTGAGAGATACTGCGAAGCCAGTCATCAGCGTCGAGAGGCTCGACGGAGTGGTGGAACGTGGGTGGATGCAATTTGATAAAATCACTGAGTGACACCACGTTAGTCCTCTGATGGTGTGCTGTATTCTGTTCAATACGCTCCAACAAACGGTTGGTCTCCCGCTTGTTTCTCTCAGCTTCCATCATAACCTCGGCTAGTGAAGGACGATGAGGCAGATTTGCATCCCTGACTTCACTGCCTTCGGCCTGCTCTTGAGAAGCAGGGTTAGCGCGCGTGTTGACCATCCTAGGTAAACAAGACAATGATTTAGTCAGGATGATAAAATTCCAACATAGGATACAAAATGTAAGTAATAACTGGGAATGCAAGATGATCATCCGTATGACATGGTAGATACAGAAACTGCTTCTTTTATTCCATCGTCATACACACCATACAGGGTTTAGTACAAGACCAAACAAAGTACTATTACGGTGAAAAGAGGATTACATCTCATCGGAGGCATCCCAAGGTCGTATACATTATTTTTCTACACCTCCGGAAAGAGTACAAACTAGGTCATATCCCACGAGTCACGCAGGACGATAGACGACACAGCTAGTGCGAACTAGTGATACTACCACTAACTCAGACCGATCCGTAGTAGTCCTCGTAGAAGTCACCTCCATAGCCTGGAAGCTCAACATGATCATCCGGAAACAGACGATCTCGCGGAGCTTGTGGACCATAGGGGCTAGGATGAGGCCTTGGACCAACAGACGGTGGCCTGCGGGGACCGCGAGGTGGGGTGATGCCTCCTACATCACGCCAACCCATCACGTCTGGCAGAGCAGATCTCACAGGATAGAGATCGCGCATATCCGAATATCCAGCTTGCACCGCCGGTGCAAACCGAGTCAAAGTGGCCCAGTGGTCAGCATGGGTATTGAAGAGCTCTAACCTCAAGGCCCGATTTTCACGGTCCTTATCCTCGAGCATCTCAGCAGTGGTGCGAGTCCGTGAATCCTCCTGGGTGGGGTCAGCATAGTTAGCCTGGAGATACCCTTGTGCTCCCGGAAGTGATCCTGGCATATACCGGAAATCAGAGTCCCGAAATAGACCAGATCTGACTCGCATGATGGTCATCATAGAGTAGGCGGCGTCCTGCACAGCCATCTCAATAGTAACCCCAAGTCCATAGGAGCAGTGAAGGGGCTCGGTGGATCCAGGATAAGATGGAAATATCCGGACAGTGCAGGGATACTGGCTTTGATTGAAGTCCCGAAATTGCTCTTCGACCGTGTACTCAGGATACCAACGGTATCCAGCCTCAGTCATTACCCTGACCAACTTGGCAGTATGGCCGGGTACATCTAGGCATCGAGTCAGGCGAACCACTTGATTGAGGTCGCGAGTGGCCATCTGAAATCATAATCATAATGCAAAGGCATTAGAATTTCTAGCAAAATTTCGGCAGCATAACAGCTGTAAATGCTCAAGAAGGATTTTGAGACATTTGACAAAGGATTTCATACACACTCAACATCATCATATCAAAGTTCTGAATCCATTCTAACAACATAATGTGGTAAAAGAACTGAACTAGGCTTGTATCCATCATACCTATAAGGTACTACTAATTAGTAACACGTGATCCTGATAGAGAGAATAGATCCTAATTCCTTAACCCCCGGTGGAAGAATGGACTGACTCAGATCAGAATGTCACAAGATAGAGGAGTAAAAAGAGCCTTACGTTCCAACCCACAAACAATTCCCCTACATATAACTAAAGAATTTCTAGACCCGACATCGACCAGTTTGGCTTGGAGAACCTACAGGCAGTCCGGCTCTGATGCCAACGCTGTCAGGACCCCGACTCGATGTCACATCGATCTAGCCGGTAACACCTCATATCACTTTGCGGCCTCACGCACGGTATCCCCACGGGTGTCGCCTTACCTTTGCCCGGGACCGTTTGCACCTTTTGGCTCACGTATATGATAGTGTCGCTAGCATCCATATGATAAGGAGCCCGGGCTGACATGACTAGTCGTAAACCCAAAGTGGCACAGACTTACAGGGACAGGCATCCATGACCCAGCTTCGAACGTGTCGGTCATCAGCAAGTGGGTCCGGGCTGTAGCACTGGGCTAGCAGGACTCCGGTAAACCGGGCTGTAGCGGGCTAACAAGACTCCGGTACTCAAAGCGTGACATTTCCCCGAAGGGACAGACACAGGAACGAGGAAGGACACATGCCGGCCAGCCTAAGTGTTCCAGAGCAGTAGCAAGCTACCATGGCTCAGCGGTAACACTAGGAGACATTTCCCGGTAAGAGAGGCTACTAAAGATAAACAACTAGGTAGTCAGATCCCACACATACCAAGCATTTCAATCATACACACAATATGCTCGATATGTGCAAATACAACGAAGCATCACAACATGACTCTACGACACAAGTACTTTATTTAAGGCTCAGGGAGCCATACATAGCATACACAAAGATACGGGTCACACGACCCAGCATTCAAGTCATACAGTCATACAAACCAGCAGCGGAAGTACATTGTCTGAGTACAGACAACTAGTAAAATAAAAGAGGCTTGGAAGCCTAGCTATACTACGTGGTCCTTCACAAGCTCAGGGTCACCACCTGGGCCTTTAGCCTACTCGTTGATGTCAACGTCTACATAGAACCCATCAGAAGGGGTTGCAGCGTCTTCTATAAAAATGTAGATTATAGCAACATGAGTACAAAGGTACTCAGCAAGACTTACATCAGATCCTACATACATGCACAGTATCAAGAAGGGTTGGTGGAGTTATTGCAGCAAGCCAGCTTTGACTCTTGGCTAGGCTATCCTACGATACCTCAACTTGAAATGGTTTTGCGCACACGAGTCCACTACTCACCACTTCAATACACTACCGAGGATCCGCCTCCGTCTTCCTACGGAAGAGCCATCCTCGGCACTCACACTTATCTTGAGGCTTTTAGTAGTTTCCATTTACTTGTCTATGAACTGTATAGGCAACCAAGTAGTCCTTTACCGCGGACGCGGCTATTCGAATAGATCATGTTAACCCTGCAGGGGTGTACTTCTTCATACACGCTCCCACCACTTACCGTCGTTTACACGACATGTACTCGGCAACCTTCAAGCGGAAGCCCAACGTGGGTGTCGGCCACGACCTACCTAACCACCTAAGCCTCCAGTCCAGGTTTATCGCCTATTCAGGTTCCATCCGCAGGGAGTCCGGCCGAGGTTTCCCATACGGCCCCGAACGATGTGAACAGGGTTCCCGAGATACCTAACGGGTATTCGGTACACCTGGCCACGTACCTACCGCATCACAGCCCACCCCTACGGTCAGCGCTGTCCACGGCCTCCAGTAGACTACAAACTCCAGAAACTACTTGCAACTCCTGGACGGAGAACTAGGGTGAATAAGAAGCCGAGAGGGTCCATTGGTTTCGGGCCCAATGCATGGTAGTAGCTGATTCTTAAATCACCATACAGATCTCAGTGCTTAAGGTCGGCTTCAATGAAACAACCCACCATGTACTCCTACATGGCCTCTCATCGATACCTTTACCAAATCGTGTTCACCACACCACTCTCATTACCGACATAATCATTTCACTCTAGCCCATCACCCAGATGAACCAGACCTGACACGACTCTAAGCATAGCAGGCATAGCAAGGTAGGAACAACACATACATATGGCTCAAGCAACTCCTACACATGCTAGTGGGTTTCATCTAGTTACTGTGGCAATGACAGGTCATGCAGAGGAAAATGGGTTCAACTACCGTAGCACACAGCAGTTTGAAACGCGTTGTCTTAATGCAGTAAAAGAGAGCAGGAGCGAGAACATGGGATTGTATCGATATGATCAAATGGTTGGTTGCTTGCCTGATGGTTCGATGCACTGATACGGTTCTTCGTTAGGGTAATCACGGTACTCCTCGGAGGCAGAACCTGTCGCAAAGGACACCGATACACAACCATCACCAAACAATGTGCAACAATATGATGCATGCATGAAACATGGCAATATGAGTGGGTTGGGCTAATGCAACTAAAACCAGAAGGGTTTGAACAAATTTGAATGAAAGATTCAAATTTCAAACTCAAACATGGCCTTTTAAAGTGCTTTTCCTTGTTCTGCTTAAAACATCAATTTAACTTGTTTGATCATGCATGAAAATAGTACAGATGGATAGATTGGATTTTTCTGATCATGTTTCATATATAATTTGTCTAATTTGGAGTTACAGAATAAAAGTTATGAATTTTTGAAGTTTAAATAATATTCTGGAATTTCCTGATTTAAATTAAATCCAGAAATATAAATATTGTGCCAGCATGACGTCAGCATGACGTCAGTGGTCAACTGCGGCTGGCTGAGGTCAAACCTGACGTGTGGGGTCCACACGTCAGTGACAGGGGGGGTTTAACAGGGTTAAATTAATCCTAATTAGGGGTTAGTGGCGCTGGGGCCCACTGGTCGGTGTCAGGGGGGTTAATTAATCGGTGATTAGCACTAATCTGACCACCTGGCCGACGGGGCCCACGCGTCAGTGACCCTGGGGGGGTCAAACCCCAGGTCAGACAGGTCAAACCCACCGGCGACATGACGCCGGCGGGGCCCGAGACGGCGGCGCGATGCGGAAACGCGCTACAGGGCACGGGCGAGGCCGTGCTTGGGCTCGTTGGAGAGCCCTTGCTCCCGCGCGTCGAACGGTGGTGGTGGCCGCGCCTGAGGTGGCCGGTACCGACGACGGCGACGACTGTGGCGGCTGCCGGAGCTCGGTTGAGCTCGGGGTCGAGGCTACAACGGCTGCGGAGATGCGGGGTTGGCACCTACGGCTTCTACGCGGTGCGGTGAGGACGTGGGTGTGCTCGGTTGGGCGCTACGGTGACTGTGGCCACGACGGCGACGAGGCACGGCGACAGCGAGCTTCGGAGCTCAAGGGGGCGGCAGCTACGGGATGCTAGGGACGACGGGGCAAGGGGGAATCGGGTCGGTGGCTCACCGCGGAGCTGCAGGGATGGTTAGCGGGCTCGGGGACGTCCGGTAGCTCCCGATTCGACGGCGACGATCTCCGGTGGCCGAGGAGGGGAACGGCGACGTGGCGGCGATGCAGGGCTTCCGGAGACCCGTGGATCGGTGGGGAGGAAGAGGGGGTCGAGGCGGAGCTCCTGAGCTCAACGGAGGGGCGAGGGGTGGCCGGTGACGGCTGCTATGGCGAACGGCGGCGATGGTGGTGTTCGGCCGTGTGAGAGAGAGAGAGAGCGAGGGAGAGGAGGGAGGAACCGAGGGAGAGTGAGAGAGAGCAGGGGGGAGGGTGTGGTGTCATCCGGGGCATCGAGGGCGACGAGAAGGGCGCCAGGCAGGCAGGGAGGAAGGTGGCGTGGCGCGGTGGCGCGCGCGCGCGCCGGCCACACTCCCCTCCCTCTGTCGAGGACGAAGACGACAGAGGAGGGAGGCGGGCTGGGCCGCCTGCTGGCTGGGCCGGCCAGCTGGCTGGGCTGCACAGGGAGGAGCCCAGGTAAGCTTCTCCCTTTTATTTATTTCTGTTTTTTAATTTTCTGACATTTGTTTTGATTTAAATAATATATTAAATCATTTATTTACCTTATGCCAATTTTTGCAGGAGCTAGATATATTATTCCAGAGCTCCTTTATATTTGGCATAATATTTGGACATATATTAATATATATAACTAATATATTTCCAATGCAAATATTTATGCATTAATTCCAAATGCCCAAAATAAATACCTATGAGCTCTTAAAAATATTGGTTTGATTTTTATCTCTGTCCAATATTTTCAGAGAGCAACATGAGCATTTTCTTGGACCTTTTTGGAGAAATTTTTATTTGGATCATTTTCAGAAATGATTCTGAGGGTTTCACAAATCCCCATTTCAGTTTAAATGGAATTTTAAACATGATGCACACACTCTGATGCATGACTAGCTAGGGTGTGACAAGCTCCATGCGGTAGTTGTCATGGGTGCCGAAGGTCACAGGAAGGCGGATCTTCCCTAGGGAACTGGAGGAACCACCTCCAACGCCCGAGAAGGGCTTGCTGGGTCGGAGCCGCTCCAACGGCACGTGGAGGAGGCTGAAGGCCTCTACCGAGAGCATGTTGAGGCCAGCACTGCCGTTGATGAGGGTTTTGGTGACGGCCACCTGGCGGATGGTGGGCGTGCAGAGCATCGGGAGCGCACCCGAGCAGGCGGTGTTGACGGGGTGATCTTCCGAGTCAAAGGTCAGGTTGGCCTTGGGTGCCACCCAACCCGGGGGAGCCCCTTGCCGCGTGCGGGCGGTGTTGATCTAGCGAAAGAACAGCTTGGCGTGGCGGTCCAAGGGTGGCGCCTGTGAGCCGCCCAGGAGAGCTGTGACGACCGGGGGCACCGGCGCCTCGTAGTGGGCGAGGAAGAGGTCGCGCAGTTCCTCCCAGGAGGCCACAGAAGACGCCGACAGGTTGAGCAGCCAAGCGCGCGAGACACCAGTGAGGGCCATGGGAAGCCAGTTGGCCATGACCTTGTCGTTGCCCCTTGCCTTGAGGACGGCCTCCTCGTATGCCAGCAAGAAGACCGCCGGCTCCACCGCACCGTCATAGCACGGCGGCATCTCTGGCTTGAACTTGTGTGGCCACTACAGCAGCCGCAAGACGGGGGCCAAGGCTCGGAGCCCCTGGCCCCAGCGCTGGCGCCGACCGCCGGAGCCAGAAGCATGATGTCCGCCATTTGGGCAAAGCGCGGTGTTGGCGGAATGCGCATCAACTACAGGAAGAGCTCTGGAGCACCCCCTACCTGGCATGCCAAATGTCGGATATCGGGTTCTGGCCAAACCCTTAAGGTTTGAACACTGGGGTGCGCACGAAGGTTTCCTCCTACCGAATCTCGCTCCCAGCCTCGTCGCGATCCCTAAGCTAGATCGATGAACTCACAGCACAAGAGACACAAGATTTATACAGGTTCAGGCCACCGTTCTGGTGTAATACCCTACTCCTGTGTGTCGGTGGTGGATTGCCTCTTGGGCTGATGATGGACAGTACAAGGGAAGAACAGCCTCATGAGGAGAGGTTTTCTTGAGCTGGTGTGGTGTTCTGCTTCGAAGGATTCGATCCCTTTCTACTATGGTGGCTAGCTCTATTTATAGAGGCCCTGGTCCTCTTCCCAAATATTGAGCGGGAAGGGATCTAACAAAGTCCATTTTGAAAGGGGATAGCTAGTACAAGCTATCCAGACTAAAGGTGGGCTTCGCCTGCCAAAGGCGCTAGTGATAACGCCGTCTTGGGCTCCACGATGACCTCTTTCTTGCCATCCTGTTGGTCTTGGTCTTGTTGCGCCGATATGGAAACCTTTGCCTCATGCCTCAGTACTCCGCACCTGCGCTTCCCCCCTTAGCACCAAAAGAGGAAACGAGGACACTGCGCGAGCTGGCGCCCGCCTGGCCTTGGTCGTCATGGCTTGCGTCACAGGAACCTCGTGAGGTACCCCTTGCCTTGATCTCTCCGCCTCCTCGCGAGCCTGCCTGGTGAGGCCGCTCCTAAGGAGGCCTTGTGTCATTCGCCCCGCGAGGCTTGGCCCCTCGCGAGGGTCTTGAGTGTTGGTTGATGAAGACGGGACGTACTGGGCCATTGGTGGAGCCACGCCGCAGGCCGCAGGCAGGCAAGTCTAGGGACGCCCGTTCCCAGAACGCCGACAAGGGGGACCATGTGTTTGGTAAGCAAACCTAACTAGATCAGTTGATCAATTATTTTGTGTCGGAGGAAGGGAGAGACATAACTAATGAGGTAGATCGATCGACGCGTGGGGAAAACGAGTTATAACGACCTAGCTAGCTATATGTATAGCGGGAGATCGGTCGGTGTACATCCATTTGTTAGAGGCAAATAAGGCCCAGCAAGAACATAGAGAATGGAGCTAGGAGGTGGTGCGAGAGGCCTACTAGCTAGATAGGGGGAGGAGTGTGCGATTGTGAGATCGATGAAAAGAGGGGAGAGAGTTTACACATGTGTGGGAACGTTTGAGAGACACGAGGCATGGACACAGAAAGGATGAGATGGAAGGTGCGTGTGTATGTGGTAGGCAGACATCGCTGGAGAGGTTTATCAATCGGTGTGTGTCGGAAAAGAGTTGTGGAGACCGTGGGAGAACGACCTAAACAAAAAAATGAATGTCCATGATGGATAGAATGCTGAGGGAGGGAGAGGGCGAGGAGGGCGTGTGCATGCACAAGAGAATGTTAGTGCTAGCTACAAAGGTTAGAGGATTGTGTGGGTGTAAGAGACGAACAAAGATCATAATTCGATATGAAAGTGGATTCATGTATTTGAATAGGAGATCATAGTGTTATAAACGTATGCATGCATGAATATAGCGGTGATACGCGTGGTGTGGTTTTGGACATGTTATACCATAATGTGATAATGCGAGGTTTTTGCAACTCACAGCTAAATATCGAACAATCTAAACCATACTATACATTGAACAATCTCACATTTTATTTGAATTCATGATAATGTGTGGTGTTTGCAGCTCACAACTAAATATCGAACAATCTAAACCATGTTATATATCGAACAATCTCACGTTTTATTTGAATTTGTGGTAATGTGGCGCGTTTCAACACACATCTAAATACTTGTAGGCATAGGGGGTGGGGCACCATACATTATGTGATAAACACCTTATACACACTACAAAAAAATACACTTCCGTGATGATACGTGTTTGTCACAGTAGGTCACGTTTTTGTCATGCATGTACATCCATGACAAATTGATGACAGAATCAAGATAGTCATAATTGTGCTGTCGTAGAAGTGTTCCATGACATTACCAAAATTATCATCATGGAAGTGTCCACTTCCATGACGATAAATCGCGCGTCAAAGAAGTACTTTCGTCAAGGGTGACCGACATGTGGCATCCACCATAATGGAACGCCTTTAAGCTATCGGGTCGGGTTTTGGATCTGATAACCCGTTAACAGCCCCGACTAATGGGGATTTTCCACGTGTAAAATCATCATTGGCTGGAGGAAACACGTGTGGGCTCATCGTTGGGACAGATGTCATCCAGTCATTGGACAGAAGGCGCCTATGATACGTCGACACGTGGCACGGCCAATCAAGTTTAAATGGGCCGGCCCAACTAAAGGCCCACAAGATTTTGCGGCCCATAATGGGCCGGCCCAGTTAAAGGCCCACGAGATTTTGCGGACTATAATGGGCTGGCCCAGCTAAAGGCCCACAAGATTTCGCGGGCCATAATAGGTCGGCCCAGGTAAAGGCCCACAACATTTTTGTGTGCCATAATGGGCCGACCCAGGTAAAGGCCCACAAAATTCTTGCGGATCATAATGGGCCGGCCCAGCTAAAGGCCCACAAGATTTCGCCGACATTAATGGGCCGGCCCAGTTGTAGGCCCACAAGATTTTGAGGACCCTAGTAGGCCGGCCCATTAACTGGCTGCCATGTTTTGGGCCAAATGCCAGCCCATAATTGATACGGTCCATTAATGGCCTGCCACGTTCTGGGCATAATAATGGCCCATATAAGATCCGGCCCGTTAAAAGCCTCCCACTTTCTGGGCCAAATCACGGCCCAGATCAGGTCCGTCCCTTTAAGTGGCTTTGGGCTCAATTATGGCCCATATCAGATTCGGCCCGTTGACTGGACGCATGCTTTTGGGCCCACTTGCTAAAGGCCCATTTAGTAATTCGGACTGATATTAGTTTCGGCCTGTTAAGGGCCTATTTAACATTTCGGCCCTATATTAATTTCGGCCTGTTAAAAGCACGTCATATAGTTGGGCCTAACTACGGCCCGGTTTGCATCCGGCCTGCTCGCAGCCGATATCTGATTGGGCCAAACAAGGACCGAGACAACTTTGGCCTGTTAAAAGCCCGTGAATTGATTCGCACAATCATGGGTCGGGGTCCATTTCGGGCTGCCGTCGGCCCGTGAGCTATTTGGCACGTTTCAGGGCCAGCCTACTTGTCAGCCTCCTAAAAGCCCATTGAGTTTTCTTGCGAAAAGAGGGCCGGGGGTTACTCGGCCTATTAAAGGCCCGAATCTACTAGTGGGCCAGTTTGACGGGGCCCATGATGCAGATCATACATCGTGATTGCATGACAGCCCGATTATGTACAGTAATTTTACGGTTTGGCCGGTTTACTGCGAAGACAAGATATATATACAGTAAAATAACTGCAGCATCGTGAATAAGAAAAAACCTAGACTATACAATAAAGAAAATACGGCATATTACATCCACTGGGCATCAAAGTTCGCCACTATGATAATAAAGCACAAGCAGACAACAGATTACATACACTGGGCATAAAATATCGCCACGAGTGCAAATAAACACGCCGACAAAATAATATACAAAACCGAAAACACTTCAATAGAGTTTAAGAAAGGTTAGCCCTGCTGGGGAGCTGCAGCGCAAGCAGCCGAGCAAGATGATGAGACTGCGCTTGTTCAACACTTATATCTTCCTCACTCTGAAAGATAAACAAGCAGACAGATGACAGGTTTTGCACATAAAAGTATCAGTGCTGACAATTCATCACATTTCTTACTGACGAATAAAGTGGCACAGTTTAAAATTGCATTAACACAATATGGTATTGTTCAGGTCAAGACATGGCAGGAAATGACATTGTGAAGGAGTTGGCAGCTTCATGACACCACTGGATTATAGATCAAGAACTCATAAGTATCAATGGTTAGTGTGTTGTCAATTTATCCCATTTCAGGTTGGCAAATAAAGAGACGGTTTAAATAATAGTAGAATGACATGACATTGTTCATAGTTAAGACATTGCAGAATATGACATTGTGCTGTAGTGGGTAGGTTCACCACACCACTGGATTACGGATGAAGAACATAAGCATATCATTGAGAAAGAACTTGCTCTGTATAGTTTAATTTACATGGTATGAAGAAAGAACTTGGTTGTACAACTGAAAACTTAAATTGAGAAGGGCAAACTTTTGTTTATGAACTACATAATAAACTTTAAACATGCAATTTGATGCAAACACCAAAAATAAACAGCTGTGGCAGTCATACCTAACCAAATATACACAACAAAGTTTGAAGGCTTGAGAAGGACAAACTTACATTACTGGTGAAGACAGGCTCTATAAAGCCCTTGTCCATGCTGATGGGGGGGGGGAATTCAAGAAGTTTAGCACAGAATCTTCTTCATAAGCATTGCCTTTATTCTACATTTTGTTAAGAGTAAATATAGATGTGATAATATACAAAGAAATGGAGAATATTTAAGATAAGATGAAGAGTGATGCTACATAACCAAGTAGCTATAAATGTATGTGCAGCGATACAGGCAGAAGGCACAGCCAAGAGCAATGCACAGCTAAACTTCTTCAGTACCAACCTTATGGTAAGAGTAAATATAGATCCGATGTGTAGAAAATGGAGGGCAAAGGAAAATAAGCTGCAGAGTGATGGTACATGAACAACTACCTGTCAATATAAGTACACTTATAAAGGACAACATGCACTTACAAGAACAATGCAGAGCTAAAAACATTCATTGGCATTGGATATATTCTACACTAATGTAACCATTCATATAGATCAGATAATTTGGAGTGAACAATTGATAAGCAAGCTATCATGCATAGTGCTGTCACATAATGAACTAGGTATGTATGCAAGTACAGTGATACAGGACAACAGGTACTAACAAGAGCAAAGCAGCGGGCAGCATATTTGCGATATCCTGTCATTCTTTTCAAACCGGAATTCTTCTTCGAGTTGTTTTCCTGCAAAAAAGATCCGTACGGCACATGCGGAAAAGTAGAAGTTCAAATTGTCATGTGAGTTCATAGACAGTACCTCATCCTGGGAACAAGACCAGTGCATAACAAGGTTTTTCCATTCAATGTCTTCTAAATTTAGCACATGAGACTTCACCGGAAATTCGGTTATAGACTTGCCGTCAAAGTGTGATTTCCTTAGGTAACACCGATACTGCTACAATGCTTCCTTGAAAAGCACAAGCTAGCTTTGCTCGTCATGACTATCCAGATTGACCCTCATCTAGTTACAACAATGTAATGTAAATCATCGATGTGTTCGATCAGCAGAAAACGGGAAAATAATAACCATGAATAATAGCACTTACATGTAAGTTGGACATGAAGATGTGAAAATGGTGTTTGTCTTCACTATAATCTTCCCATGATGGGAATATATGCACGTAGTCCCTAACAACATTGAAAGCATTGTCTTTTAAACTGGGAATAAATGGAATAGGGTTCCAATCTGCAGGAATTGGCCGCTGCAGTTAGGATAGGTCTTCGGCCGATGGACTTGCTGTACTTTTTGCTGGAGTGGGATTTTTCTGTGGTACGGCTGGTGCTATGGCAAATGAAATCGATATACCTTTTGCTGGAGTGCAGGTCCTGTGTGGTGGGGCTAGTGGTGTGGCCAGTGAAGTATGTGTACAGTCTGCTGGAGTCGGTCCTATGTTTTGTGTCACTGGTTGTACAACCAATATAAGTGGGGCGCTGTCTCATTTCTCCGGCACCACCAAGTTTTTCAAGGACTTTGCTGGTGCTCCTTCAGGTTCGGCAATCACCCTCTTCCTTTTTGATGTCTGATGCACAAGAACAACATTTGAGTGGAAAAACATGGTATGACGACAGATGGAATACGTATTGATAATGGATGGGCATAGCATCTCGAGTTATATGATGAGTAAACTAAGCAGATGGTGGTGCAACAAAGTAGAAGAAATGCAAGACAACATATGCAAGATAAGCACAATCAATAAAACCTTGCCAAATTAGAACAGACACCTTGATGGGTGAATAGGACAGGCCATCTACCTTTGACTCCTCGAGGTTAGAATAGTCATTAGGATGATATTCTGAACAAGAATCAACAAGTGGGGAGCATACGAGTTTCATTGCTTCCAGAATGGCACTCAATGCCTTGGTGCCAATTTTGTAAGTCATTGCAGTGTTCCACAATATTCTTCTGATGCGCGGATTCTGATATTCACTGTAATTGCGTATAATATCTGAGAACCATGAAAACATAAATAGTTGTGAGATTATCTTTGTAATGCAGATGATATTCTAATATAGGGGCGCCCTTGTAAACAGTTATGTGCTATCACTAGATTCTGATGAGAGAGCTCATGTGTGCTGTAATATCGTGTGTGCATTTATATAATCTGGCACAAGTACACAAAAAAATAGGCTCCATAAGTAAGGATAGCTGGCAGATGCTAGGTTCATAATATACTGTATAGAGAGTTTATTGCCAAACCATGATAACAAGAGCACACAACAACTAGGCAGATCATAGTGTACATAACAGGGGTACACCATAACCACGATATATAAATCAGGAAAGTGGAACTGGCTTGAAAATATGGTGTTGTATTGCCGCTAGTAATTGAAAGCCTATCAATCACGTAGAGGCCAGCACTATCGAACATGGTAAAGAAGAGCAAGCAGATTTTGGATAATAAAATGTTGGTTGCGCAGTGCCCACACATGATGAACCAGAGCACATTAAGAATGCAACTCCTAGCTGTCTCTCGACCATTTCAGGCGGTTGGATGAAGATCCTACGTCTCCTAACCCTTCTTCTTCCTCGTCTCTGATTCTTCCCATACAGAACACCACGCGGGCCGCCAGCCGAACCACCGGCCCCCATCGCCTGTGTTCCTCCGCCACCCCCACCCCCCACCCGCGTCGAGTTTTCTTCGTTCGACGAGGCCCCACAACCACCCGAGCCCCTTGGATCGCACCGGCAAACTCCGGCAAGCTCCGAAAAATCGACTGATCCAATTTTGAAATTTAGTCTACTGTGATTTAACTAGTGTGGAATATAAAAGGGGAAAACCATAAGCATTGGGAGTATAGTGTTGAGCGTGCCATGGCAGATCTGAAGGTGCAAACCGGACAAAGGCAACTTCGCAACCAAGACAAGAAATCAGAGTAAAGCAGTGGCGATCTATTTTCTTGCTGCTATAAATAAGTTGAGCAGATATGAAAGAGTACCGCCTCTAGTGCAGCGCCGTGTACACATCTGCTGAGGATTTGACGGTGCTACGGTAGCGATGGTTGTCGGCGGCGTGGAAGCAGATCTAGGAGGGTAGACGGTGGCGGCGGGGCACGGTGGACGAGATGGTCGTAGGAGTGGCGTCGGCAAGGTGGACGACGGTGGGGATGAAGCGAGAGGACGGGATGCAAGGATCCCGGTCCGATGGCATGGATGAGAGAGGTTGATCTCTTGTAATGGACGGCGGTGGCAGGGTATCAGCTCCGGCATGGTGGAGGAGGACGGCGGTGGATGGGGTGGTGGACGGCGGCGGATGGAGGAGGGTGGGGTGGAGTGGGTGTTTTGGTGCCCATGGAGTACGAATGGGGAAAAGGGAGGTAGAGAGGAAGGGGGGAACCATGTATTCAGGGTGCGCTTGTCTCAAATGCGAGTAAATTTACAAACTTAGCCCCCGTTTCAAATTTCTACTACATCACAGCAACATTAGTCGGTTGGGGATAGGACGGTAATCTCGCATACACCGAATATTTGCCGACGAGAGTTTGTTTTTGGCGCCCACCGTGTATTAATAAGAATCGGGGAGGGAGTCAATTTCGGCCGAGGGCACACTATGCTTTGGCGCACACCATGTATGAATCCGGGTGAGAGGAGGTTACGTCACGTTTGGGTGAAATTACAAACCTACCCCTATCGAAACCTATAGAAATCCAGCAGATAGGCTTTGCGTGGCAGGGATAGGCAGTAGTGATTTCCATCTCGATTTTGGTTTCGGGCGGTTACTGCGACTTTCCCCGCTTCGTTCAATTTTTGCACAGTGCACGTTTACCGTGCCAACTCAATTCGAATCCCGTTTGTATTCTACTATTTTTTTCGGGTGGGATCCATTTTCAGTTGGAATTACATTCTATATACATCATTTTTTTAATATATACTTTCAAAAGCACAACACCATTTATACATAAATATGGTTTACAAATGGCATGATCTCAGATTCATAAGGTTGTATCCATCAATTTGGATTTTCAAATATATGAAACCACCTTATGTTGAAATCCAATGTATGCATTCCTCGCTAACTGTCTCCAATTAATGTGTGTTTCATGCGGGTTTTTTTAACTTCTCAAACATGTATAATGTGTTTCACACACGCAACATATAGTGTAATCCCGTTTAGACATTAATTGCATATAAACCATGCATTGTTTGTAATTGAAGAATCTATGAATCACCAATATTGATAAACTATATAACATTACACGTGTGCCCAAATTCAAATGAATATGCATGTTTGATATACCAATTTGCGTTATGATATTATCGATGTCGTGATCTCCAGTTTAAATATTTGAATCCCCTTTAATCCAGATATTCGTCTCATATAGCTATCACTCATGCTTATATAGGACTATCTCTCTGGACCTATACGCGTTCATCGTCTCTCAGGCATCTCTCGTGCTACCTGTATGTCGACAATGATCTTTTATCTTCGTAACACACTAACGGTACTCTCTCCCTCGACCTTCATCACTCTATCTCTCTCTAAGTATATCTCGCTCCCTGCTATGTGTCTCTATCTATGATTATCCATGTGGAATCTCTTTCTCTCACACAAACACAAAACTTTGTCTCCCGGGGTCTCATTTCTCTCAACTATTCCCATGTGTGCCACTCGCACACCCCTCATACGGAGATGTCTTTCGCTCCTTAGATATGAGAACCTACGACTCTTCCTCTTCAATATCTCTTTCTCACACACAAACACAAACTCTGTCTCCCAGGGTCTCATATTTCTCCATTGTTCTCTTGTATGTCGCTCAAACACACCCTCTCTCCCTAGAGATATCTTGTGTTCCCTCATATGTCTCTCTAGCTATCACTCTTGTTGTGAAATATCTTTCTCTCTCGCAGACACAAAGCTCCGTCTCTCTGGATCTCATTTCTCTCTGATATCTGCTTGTATGTGACTCACATGCACCCTCTCTCTATCTCTCTCACACCCACACACATAACCCAGCCTTCTGATCCACTCGACTCCTATCTCTAGCGCACACTAGCTAGCATCTTTATCTTTCTATTTATATGCTTCTCCATCAACCTTCTTTCTCGCCCTCACTCTTGATTCCTATCACGCACACTACATATGTTTCTCTCTACATGCAGTCAAGTGCCCTCTCACACACATATATAACTTCACCCTTTGAACCACCCGACGGTCATCTCTAACAGCCAAACTAACGGATGTCTCTCTAGCTAGCATCTCCATCTTTGTATCTATTTGTAGTTTCTCCGTCAACATTTCTTTCTCGCATGGAGTCTTGCTTCCTATCACCCACACTATATATGTCTCTCCATACATATGCATTTATAGGTTGATCTCTTTTGCACAATCATTGCGCCTCACCCCCTCTGCTCGCCATAGATGCATGCTCCAGCCCACGCCACTATCTCTTAAAGACAAAAACACATGCTCAATTGTCGGGACTTCTTCCCTGCATTCTCACATGCATGCATATTGTCATACTGATCCGTATCTCGCATGTCGTTGATCTTAGGACTTATGTCTTCTTTATTTTATCTCGATCATGCGCGCGCGCACACACACACACATCCCACGTATACATGTATACCTCTCACACATGCACGTTCAAGGTCTCTATGTCTCCATACATAGTTAATTACCCTCAATCTTAACACCACATCGAATCGTTCTCCTCTTTTGTGCACATAACTTCCGCCTGCATGGGCAAAACACACACTCACAC
>NC_057801.1:286383669-286389990 GCF_018294505.1 Triticum aestivum
CACTTAGACTCCATCTCCCTCTCTCATACACACACACAAACTAAGACTCCATCTCTCTCTCCTCTCTCTCTCTCTCACACACACACACACCACACCCACACTAAGACTCCATCTCACACACACATTCTCTAGGCGGAGCATTTGTTCCTACCACCCTTCATCCAACCTTACCCGTATGATAAACAATCACCTTTATTTACTTGCATAACATGGACAGATTCCACTTTACTTTACTAGTCAGCAAACTTATCATCTGTACCCTTATAAAAACGAGTTGGCGATGATGGTGTGCCTGCCATCTTGTAATACAGACCGTATGATCTATATCTGATGGATAGAAAGCAAACTATGATAATTTTACAAAAGATACCCGCACCTCTCTCCACATCATTATCTCCCGCAATCTCATTGCTCAACAACTAAAAAGGAATAAGTCTCTGGAACAACCTAGCATGCATGGTGGCCGCTACCGCCTGCCGGCGCCGTCCATCCCCATGCCTCCGCCCATTTCGACCACCAGTCACCACCACACTCCACTCCTCCTCGCCTTATCTCTCATCTTTCATTTTTTCGATGACATTCTCGAGATACCAGTTTTCCGATAAAATTCTCGAGATATCATTAGTTTTTACACATGGGATTACTCCTGCATGGGTCAATCACAACAGGTGTTTTGTAAAAAATTGCATATTGATGTTCCGTGCAATGCATGAGAATCTTGCTTGTAATTATATAACGCAAATCACGAGTAGGAAGTGACCTTTTTTTGACACAACCACGTTAACATGGCCACGTAAATCACGAGCAGGAAGGAGAAGGGAAGCGGGCTGTGGAGTACCGTTTTTTACCACAATTTCTTAGGAAACTGAGTGCTATAATTGAGTAGTTTTGAAAACTACCATTACTACTACACCTGAAACGGTTCAAAACCTATACTCCCTTGCCAGTGCGCGCTTCCCGCGTGAAACGGTCAGTGTCGCCCTAGAGCGTCAGTGCCGCATTAATGCCCGGCCAGAGCGGAGGCAACCTCTCACTGGCGCCGGCTTTGAAGTGGCGCGACGGCCGAGAGAGCGTCGCTTCCCGGTGCACGTGACTGCTCCGCGTTAAGACTGGCCATAGGCCCTGTTTGGATCCATGGGTTAGAGTTAGTTTGAGCTAGTTGGGGCTCAAATAGCCCTAAAGTATCCAAGCATGAGGGTTTAAATTGGAGCAAGTTGCACCGAACCCACCAAAAAAACTATCCCACCCAAGAGGTGCTAACTAGAGATAGTTCTCATTGGGACCACTGAAAAATCACTTTTCTCTCTCCGTGAAGTGCATTTATTTTCAATCTAACCCTGTCACCCAAACACCTCTTTGGCTATAGTTAGTTCAGGGTTAGTCATGAGTTAGTCTAACCTCTAGCTAAGTTAGAGTATCAAACAGGAGCAGTATAGGACATGCAAGTTGCTCAAAGCATACATGCAAATTCGTACGTGAAAGGATTTTTTTCTTTTTGAAAACGGAACGTGAAAGGAATTTTTTTTAGAATGCTCTTGGCATGTGCTAACATGTGATAGTTAACCGACCTCAATAGACGGCAGAAACGCCAGCCCGCCGCACTTTGATAGAGACGAGGGGGGAGAAGCGATACAGGCTGCTGGATTACTAGAGATAGGTGTCGCATGGAAGCCAAGAAATATGGTGATAGCGTGGGTTAGCCATGTACTAGTATGATGTAACTACACTGGGCTGCCGTGTTTCGTACTCTTCCAGTCGACTGTGGAGATGATTGGTTAATTTTATATCGCTAAATAATATTAAATATTATGAGTGCAGGCGCTCCACCACGAGGTTCCTTGCTCCTTCTCGGTCGTTCGGAATCTATGTTCTTCCACTCTATTTTTTTACGTGAGCTTTGTTCATCCTTTTGCCAACACGCGAGACATCTAGCATCAAGGCGCACGTGTTATGCAACGATCGTTCCATCTATATGAAGAACACGTGGCACTGGAACTACGAGACGGACATGTACCCAGGAGTGGACGTACGAACCTGAGTAATGTAGTGCAGTAAGTGAAGTAGAAAGGCACAAATGGTATGAACATGCGTGGTATACAGGGTGTGTTTGGTTGCGTTCTCGTCTCAGCATAGTTGTTCCCTCTTCATGCATGCTCAACTCAACACCCCTCTTCATGCATGCTCTCTTCATGCATGCTTCTAGTGTATTTGTGCTAAACTAGTGTGGACTCATGCACCCTCCATACACTCTACCAAACACCCAAAAGTAGGTCGAGAAGGGAACTCTTGGGCGGCATTTGTCTCTTACTATGTACTACCACTAAATGTTGTATGTGCAATGCACGGTGATGTTATGGAGTACGTTCCTAAGTACTGTACTACTACTATATTAGTTGGAGGCACATATTAACTTTTATATTTGTTTACGTGTATGCCCCGAGACCTTCCAACTAGACGTGTCTTTCTCTCCAGGTCGCACTTTGTATCATTCATACCACTAAGTACTACTACGTGTGGTCTCCGACCCAGAAGTGGAAGTAGTGGAGACGCTCTACCATGCTATTTTTTTACGCTGGGCTCTACCACGCTGTTCATATCCCACTCCTTTCGCTGACGTGTGGGACATCCAGCATGTGCCGTGTTTGGCACCCTTCGTCGTAAGAGTTGAAACGCTAGCATTCATCAGAAATAAAAAATAATTATAAATCGGCAGTGATACTATTTTTTTGCGAACCAATCAGCAGTGATACTATACCTCGCGGTTTCCTTGCTCCTCGATATCGGAAAGAATACTTCCGTTCGCCAACATGTGGGACGTCGACCATCCTGGTCCACTTGCCATGCACGCAGAACTCCAAGGGAGAGTCACCCAGGTCGTCGCGCCGCAGTAACAATGACTAATGAGCCGTCAAATCACAGGCCCACTTCCCACTTTGAAGTTGCTCGGACGAAGGAACCATCATGACTTTGTTGAATTCCGCTTCCTGAAGAAAACTACTGTACCAGCAGTACTGCTAGCTACAATATTTACTCTAACAGAGGCCTCCTTTCGTTCATAGGATAGGAATATGAAAATCATAGGAAGTGAGATGACATGCATCTCAATTCCTATAGAGAAAGAGATGCCATTTGATGCATAGGATAGGAATTTTTCCATTAAATCTAGGCTAATGTACTGGTAATTTGCTCTAAAAACTACAGTAGTAACTAGTAGTACTGGTACATGCTGGTACTCAGACACAGACATACTGTGACGCCCCCGATTTAATCGTACACTAATCATGCATGCAATTGTGTACGATCAAGATCAGGGACTCACGAGAAGATATCACAACACAACTCTAAAACATAAATAAGTCATACAAGCATCATAATACAAGCTAGGGGCCTAAAGGGCTCGAATACAAGTGCTCGATCATAGACGAGTCAGCGGAAGCAACAATATCTGAGTACAGACATAAGTTAAACAAGTTTGCCTTAAGAAGGCTAGCACAAACTGGGATACAGATCGAAAGAGGCGCAGGCCTCCTTCCTGGGATCCTCCTAACTACTCCTGGTCGTCATCAGCGGGCTGCACGTAGTAGTAGGCACCTCCGGTGTAGTAGGGGTCGTCATCGACGGTGGCGTCTGGCTCCTGGACTCCAGCATCTGGTTGCGACAACCAGAAAGAAAGGAAAGGGGGAAAAAGGGGGGAGAAAGCAACCGTGAGTACTCATCCAAAGTACTCGCAAGCAAGGAACTACACTACATATGCATGGGTATATGTGTAAGGAGGCCATATCAGTGGACTGAACTACAGAATGCCAGAATAAGAGGGGGATAGCTAGTCTTATCGAAGACTACGCTTCTGGCAGACTCCGTCTTGCAGCATGTAGAAGAGAGTAGATTGAAGTCCTTCAAGTAGCATCTCCAAGTAGCAACTCCAAGTAGCATCTCCAGTAGCATCGCATAGCATAATCCTACCCGGCGATCCTCCCCTCGTCGCCCTGTGGAAAAGCGATCACCGAGTTGTCTGTGGAACTTGGAAGGGTGTGTTTTATTAATTATCCGGTTCTAGTTGTCATAAGGTCAAGGTACAACTCCAAGTCGTCCTGTTACCGAAGATCACGACTATTCGAATAGATTAACTTCCCTGCAGGGGTGCACCACATAACCCAACACGCTCGATCCCATTTGGCCGGACACACTTTCCTGGGTCATGCCCGGCCTCGGAAGATCAACACGTCGCAGCCCCACCTAGGAAAAACAGAGAGGCCAGCACACCCGTCTAAACCTAAGCGCACAGGGGTCTGGGCCCATCGCCCGTAGCACACCTGCACGTTGCGAGGGCGGCCGGAAGCAGACCTAGCCTAGCAGGCGTTCCAGTCCAATCCGGCGTGCGCCGCTCCGTCGCTGACGTCTGAAGTGCTTCGGCTGATACCACAACGCCGGGATACCCATAACTACTCCCACGTAGATGGTTAGTGCGTATAGACCAAATGGCCAGACTCAGATCAAATACCAAGATCTCGTTAAGCGTGTTAAGTATCCGTGAATGCCGAACAGGGCCAGGCCCACCTGTCTCCTAGGTGGTCTCAACCTGCCCTGTCGCTCTGCCACAAAGTAACAGTCGGGGGCCGTCGGAAACCCAGGCCCACCTCTACCGGGATGGAGCCACCTGTCCTTTCAGCCCCCTCATCATAATCACTTGCGGGTACTCATCGAGCTGACCCAACTTTAGTCTCCATCTGTATAGTATGTATGTATATATAGTATATACCTGTGATCACCTCCCGAGTGATCACGGCCCAATAGTATAGCAAGGCAGACTGACAAGAATGTAGGGCCAATGATGATAAACTAGCATCCTACACTAAGTATTTAGGATTGCAGGTAAGGTATCAACAGATGTAGCAACAATGTCAGGCTATGCAACAGAATAGGAGTAACCAAACAGTAACATGCTACACTACTCTAATGCAAGCAGTATAGAGAAGAATAGGCGATATCTGGTGATCAAGGGGGAGGGGGGGCTTGCCTGGTTGCTCTGGCAAGAAGGGCGAGTCACCAACACCGTAGTCGAACTGGGGCATCAGCATCGTCACGGGGTCTACCGAAGAGAAGATGGGGGGAAGAAACAGTAAATACATAGCAAGCAAGTGCATAACAGGATAACAGGCAGAGCTAGACGTGTTCTAACGTGGTATGAGGTGATACCGGTGAAGGGGGGAAGCATCCGGGAAGTATTCCCGGGGTTCCGTGTTTTCGGGCAGAGGAGCCGGAGGGGGAAAGTTGCGAGTTCGATAGGTTAGGGGGGTGTGGCGGACGAACGGGTTGCGTATCCGAAATCGTCTCGTCGTTCTGAGCAACTTTCATGTACAAAGTATTTTCATCCGAGCTACGGTATATTTTATATTAGTTTTAAAAGGATTTAATCATTTTCTAGAATTTATTTAATTTGAAAATGCCATTATGACGTCAGCATGACATCAGGGTGACGTCAGCAGTCAATAGTGAGTTGACTTGGTCCAACTGACGCATGGGTCCCACTATCATTGACTGAAATTTAACTAAAACATATTAATTAGTTTAATTAGTGATTAGGTTAATCTAATCAGGATTAATTATGTTAAGTTGATTAATTAATTAATTAATTAATGTTTTTATTTTTTTTTTCTTTTTTTTTCTTTTTATTAAAACGTTCCAAGGGGCTGGGCCCCCCATGTCATATGCCCAGGGGGCCTAACGGGCACAAGGGTAAGCGGGTGCTGGGCGCGTGCGCTGCCCAGATCGCACGGGCGCACGCCCAGGGCCGCGGCACCGGCCACTGCAGGGTCGGGCATGCGCCGGCCGGCGAGCAAGGGGCCGCAGGCGAGGAGCAGCAGCACCGAGGAAAATGGGGCGCGAACGGGTGGCCGAGTATGGCAGAGCAACGTGGTAGGGGACGGACGGCACGGCGGGACGAAGGCGGTGGCCGGAGCAAGCAACCGAAGGCTCGCCGGGGCGGGCTCGCCAACGCGAGGCGCGGCTGGCTGCAGGCAGCAAAGTACGCGAGGGGGGAGCGTGGGGCAAGGGGAACCGGAGCGGGGCGAGGCGCCAGCGAGGTGCCGGACCAGGCGCGCCACGCGGTGACTGAGCGGGGCAGAGGGAGTGCAAGGAGATGGAGAAGCTCACGGGGGTTGTAGGGTCTTGGCAGTGTGCTCGGGGAGGTCGGGGACGACTGGGCGACGGGGAGGAGGCGCGTGGAGCTCTGGGCGGCGGCGGATCGGTGCAGCGTGGCGACGTGATTCCGGCGAGGGGGACTCCAAGCGGTGGTGGCGTCGGGACCGAGTCCCAACTCCA
>NC_057801.1:286390293-286398034 GCF_018294505.1 Triticum aestivum
GGCCCGTTCGGGCGGCGGAGGCCAGCTGGGCCACTTGGCCTAGCGGGGGGGGGGGTTCTGTTGTTTTTGTTTTGTTTTGTTTTCCTTTCATTTGTTTCTTATTTATTTATTTTCCTTTCTGTTTTATTCAATTTAAAATATTTATGCATTTTCTAAAAATGTGTTTACTTCACCATAATTATCTATGCAATATTTGACACGGTCCGAACATTTTATTTTAAAGTTTGAAAACTTTGTTTGTTTGCCAAAAATTCAAATTTGAATTCGAATCATTTTGAACTAACGCGAGATTAGCGACAGTAACGGAGGTGACATGGCGTCATTAGCAGAGGTTACTGTAGCTTGCTTATCCGGGCGTCACAATTCTCCTCCACTACAAGAAATCTCGTCCCGAGATTTAAGAGGGGAGTAAGGGGGAAAGTTCTGGTTATTCTAATGGATCTTCTCGAAGAAGTTAATCCCTTTCGTTGATGTCTTCAATTCTTTATTCCAAAGCATCATGATGAAGTTGTCGTCCTTTCTTCGGGGAACTCCATCGTACTTACGAATAGGTAAGGGGCAGCTCGGCTACGACATAATGCTTATGAGGGAAACAATCTAGGGTTAACCCATGAATGAGCATAAGATTATCTCTCGAGTTGAACATATAAAATACATCGAGAGTAAGGTACGAAGGTACAATAAGAGGTTCCAAGCGGATAGGTGGTTGCTCGAAGTCTGAACCGGAGTGAGAAAGGGGTTCAGAGCAACGAGAGTAAGTATTGCGTCTGATACTAGAATAGAGCATTAGGAAGGTGACCCGTGAATTACCTACGAAGCCAAGTGTGAGGAATAACTTTGACACTAGGGTGTACAGGAGAGTTAGGTTTCGATCCTATGAACTGTGGGTTATGGGACCACCATGTGGGTTAAACGTTGAAAGAGCGGTGACATCTTGCATGGTTATGATAGCAAGGCATGCTAGAGGATAGCCTATCAGTTATGTCGGCCACAACATCAGTACCAAGGGCGAGGGACGAAGAGAACCATTTTCCTGCTCGTTGAACGAGGCGGACCAATAGGCAAAGTTCTCGTCCATCGGTGGTTACTGAAATGTCATCAACAATAGTAACAGGGTCTTACTGACAGAGTTGTACACCGAGGTGTTTACATAAGCAGGAGAATAATACTGCTTAGATTATATAGACCTCAAGAAAGGTTAAACCAACCAATGGAAAGGAAAATAAGATTATCAGATTAAACAGAACAATGGAAAGGAAAATGTGTTTAAACACATATATCAGGGGGTATATCCTTCCCAAGGGCAAGCAACGCATGATATTCATGACGGGATATAACGTAGAAAACCCCTTTAGGAAAGGGAAGAGAAATTTCCATGACATTATCCATACAACGGTGTTTGGTTAATTGATCAAGAAGCATTTAGCATTGGGCTTTAAATGTTCTTGTTGAAAATCGGAGTACCACCGACATGCTTCGAGATAGCATTGACATGGTCTTCAAGCAAAAATCGGATTTTGGATACACAAAGGATCCATCAGGATAAACTCATTAAACAAGCATTTAGTTTCCTCATGGAAAAATGATTAACCTTGTTACAAAGGAAACTATAACACTAGGTCCTCTGGTCCGGTGTGCTAGGCATGACATCACCTTACCAGGGCATATAGGGACCAATGTTATAACTCTTGAAAATATGTTCCAACCATCATATCTGACTGAGATTCATATCTGATTGGTGTCAAGATACCTTAGACTCGGGATGCCTGAGAAGAAAAGGTGCAACACAATTGACGAGTTGACATTGTAAGATTTTCAGGAAATGAACTATGGAAGCGAGTTCCAAAACAAGAGTTCATCATTTAACCAAGGAGAGGACGATGAGGTGGCTGATGGACTCAGTGACAATTCCTTAAGACTTCCAAAAGGATGGATTTCCACAATTATGTGAACAAGGGGATAACATTTGTCAATTCAAATGATATAATGTTGTATGCTCTAGGAAAACATACACCATCAATCATTAGTTGAAAGGTGTGCCCGAAGTATGACCTTAGGCAGCAAGCTCAATGTTAGAGTGACGATTCAATAACCAACAGTCTAAGGACGAACTGTCGATCGTTAACTTCAAAGCAATAGGGTTGCTAGAAGTACAGAACTCAAACAACATCGGTAGCATATTGGTATCCTGGTTAAAAACAACACGGGAACCAAGGAAGAATGGTGATGGTGAGAAGTATCATCATACCGAGAATTTCTAAGAGGTGGAGCAATTCTCGCGACCTTCTTGTCACAAAAGATGGTAATACTCCAAGGTAGGACATATGACAAGTTGGATTACCAGGAACTCAAGGTATAACACAAAACAAGAACAAGTTTTGTGTTGGAGGGAATGCAAGAATGTTGTGGATGATAATTCAAATCATCGGGGGCAAAGGATGCTATTTCACATCATGAAATTGATTGATATCCTGGAAGAGCTCAAAATGTTGATGATGATCACGACACCTTTGTCGAGAAGTTTCATGAAGATATAATTGATCATCGACAACATCAAGCAAGAGGAAGGATGGAGCGAAAAGTTATTGAAACCACGGCTTAGCCCATCGTCAAAAAATTGTGCTCTAGGAAGAAGGACCAGGTAGCACAGTTAAAATCGGCACGACAAGGATATAGCCAAACAGGCTAGGAATGACGTGATTGAGTTCAAACTCGTAAGTAATGAAGGTTACCAAGAGTTGCTTAATCGGGTTGCGGACTCGAGTCAGTTATGGGTGTCTTTGAGTGTTTAATAACTCAAAGCCCGTGAAAAATTGGAATCAATGAGAATATAGCACTTGATGAAGAACTCATAAGAAGTTATGCAGTTCTGTGATAATCTTGAGATACCAGGGGGTAATACTCGACGACAAATCAAAGTAGAGGTTGGACTGGGGTATTGCTCTACAGAAGACAAGTGCTAAAACTTGCACGAGAAATGGTATTTAAAAGAGAACATGGTCGGAACCACGATTGCAAAAGGCCAGATCCCTGATATAAGATGAACTTATACCAAAGGAATAATTAATTTAAGAGAAGCTTTAACGATAAGATCTACATCGTGTCGATGGGCATGAACACAAGTTCAAGGTCGACTCCCACTTCTCCAATGCATAACCTTTCATTTAATTCCCACGTTCGATGAAGTTGCAGTGTTGAAATTTTATCTGGCGAAGCACCAGAAGAGTATGATTCGTGAAAACTTTCGGGTTCACACGGTTTAGAGAAGGCATATGTTCAACCCATAGGGGCTTCTTAGAAACATATACCACAAGTTTCAAGAGTAAATAACACAAGCCCGAAAGCAGAGCATGGTTGGACAAGCAGAGGATACAACTTGACAAAGGCATTATGTATCTGGGAAAGAACTTCTCGAGGTTTTTGTATACGAAGGACACTGTCGGATGATATTTCAACAAAGGATCCGATGGTCCTTAGTGAAACTGATGTGAGTATCGGCACACAACCAGAGGAAGAAACAATGCGAAGGCATTGGATTATAGAAGCAACTGACTAATTCAAAGCTCACATGTAAAGGAATTATGATTACCAAATCAAAGGATCAGAAGAAAACGCTCTGATTAAGGATGGATAAGTTGAGTAAGCTTAGGGGTAAAATCAACAACAATTTGATTGGTCGAGATCAAGCTCATGTTTAAAGTGACGTCTGAGTCAGAAAGATAATTTAAATGGATCAACTGATGATTGCGTGCATTCGCACTCATGTTGAATCAATAGGATCAAAATGACGGTGCCTAAGGATACTAACGAATATTGCCACACATATGAAAAGCATCCACAATGCAAGCAGACAAGTATTGTAGAGCAATAAGCTACTAAGGATTTTTGGAGTATCAAATAGTATTTCGAAGACTTTTCTGAAACACATGAACAACTGGGGATGAGCGGATACTCGACAAGTGCGAGGATTTGTTTGTAGGGGTATTCATGTGGCAAAGAATTGCAAGACAGTAGGCACAAGATATTCTCGGATCAATAGAGAGAATTTTGGGGTATCTTGTAATAACAAGATCAACTGGGAATAAAAGTAAGAACGTCAAGTGTATGTATTTATCCATAGGGATATTTCGGTGGTTGGGAATTGCAAAAGCAACGGGCACAAAGTCTCAAAAGAGTTTCGGCGAGTAACTTCGAAATCTTCTGGTGCAGCCGGCGATCACCTGGACTAAAGGGGCTCTTCGGGAGAAAGTATTTTCGAGAACCTAAAGTCATATTTTAGTGAAAATCGTTTAACCCGAATAGAAGAGAGATCAGAGTCCCAGAGTATAGACAAGGAGTAAAAGATCCTAATACCACCAAATGGCGACGTGAGCCCGTAAGGCACACAGCCATGTTAGTAAAAGTTTTTGCAATGTCTAGACTCGACTTCGGCCAAGGAGTGTGGAAGGGGGATTCCTACAGGTAGTCGGCTCTGATACCAACTTGTGACGCCCCCGATTTAATCTTACACTAATCATGCACGCAATTGTGTACGATCAAGATCAGGGATTCACGGGAAGATATCACAACACAACTCTAAAACATAAATAAGTCATACAAGCATCATAATACAAGCCAGGGGCCTCGAGGGCTCGAATACAAGTGCTCGATCATAGGCGAGTCAGCGGAAGCAACAATATGTGAGTACAGACATAAGTTAAACAAGTTTGCCTTAAGAAGGCTAGCACAAACTGGGATACAGATCGAAAGAGGCGCAGGCCTCCTGCCTGGGATCCTCCTAACTACTCCTAGTCGTCGTCAGCGGGCTGCACGTAGTAGTAGGCACCTCCGGTGTAGTAGGGGTCATCGTCGACGGTGGCGTCTGGCTCCTGGACTCCAGCATCTGGTTGCGACAACCAGAAAGAAAGGAAAGGGGGAAAAAGGTGGGAGAAAGCAACTGTGAGTACTCATCCAAAGTACTCGCAAGCAAGGAACTACACTACATATGTATGGGTATATGTGTAAGGAGGCCATATCAGTGGACTGAACTGCAGAATGCCAGAATAAGAGGGGGATAGCTAGTCCTATCGAAGACTACGCTTCTGGCAGCCTCCGTCTTGCAGCATGTAGAAGAGAGTAGATTGAAGTCCTTCAAGTAGCATCTCCAAGTAGCAACTCCAAGTAGCATCTCCAGTAGCATCGCATAGCATAATCCTACCCGGCGATCCTCCCCTCGTCGCCCTGTGGAAAAGCGATCACCGGGTTGTCTGTGGAACTTGGAAGGGTGTGTTTTATTAAGTATCCGGTTCTAGTTGTCATAAGGTCAAGGTACAACTCCAAGTCGTCCTGTTACCGAAGATCACGGCTATTTGAATAGATTAACTTCCCTGCAGGGGTGCACCACATAACCCAACACGCTCGATCCCATTTGGCCGGACACACTTTCCTGGGTCATGCCCGGCCTTGGAAGATCAACACGTCGCAGCCCCACCTAGGCAAAACAGAGAGGCCAGCATGCCGGTCTAAACCTAAGCGCACAGGGGTCTGGGCCCATCGCCCATAGCACACCTGCACGTTGCGAGGGCGGCCGGAAGCAGACCTAGCCTAGCAGGCGTTCCAGTCCAATCCGGCGCGCGCCGCTCTGTCGCTGACGTCTGAAGTGCTTCGGCTGATACCACGACACCGGGATACCCATAACTACTCCCACGTAGATGGTTAGTGCGTATAGACCAAATGGCCAGACTCAGATCAAATACCAAGATCTCGTTAAGCGTGTTAAGTATCCGCGAACGCCGAACAGGGCCAGGCTCAGCTGTCTCCTAGGTGGTCTCAACCTGCCCTATCGCTCCGCCACAAAGTAACAGTCGGGGGCCGTCGAAAACCCAGGCACACCTCTACCGGGATGGAGCCACCTGTCCTTTCAGCCCCCTCATCATAATCACTTGCGGGTACTCATCGAGCTGACCCGACTTTAGTCTCCATCTGTATAGTATGTATGTATATATAGTATATACCCGTGATCACCTCCCGAGTGATCACGGCCCAATAGTATAGCAAGGCAGACTGACAAGAATGTAGGGCCAATGATGATAAACTAGCATCCTACACTAAGTATTTAGGATTGCAGGTAAGGTATCAACAGATGTAGCAACAATGTCAGGCTATGCAACAGAATAGGAGTAACCGAACAGTAACATGCTACACTACTCTATGCAAGCAGTATAGAGAAGAATAGGCGATATCTGGTGATCAAGGGGGAGGGGGGGCTTGCCTGGTTGCTCTGGCAAGAAGGGCGAGTCACCAACACCGTAGTCGAACTGGGGCATCAGCATCGTCACGGGGTCTACCGAAGAGAAGATGGGGGGAAGAAACAGTAAATACATAGCAAGCAAGTGCATAACAGGATAACAGGCAGAGCTAGACGTGTTCTAACGTGGTATGAGGTGATACCGGTGAAGGGGGGAAGCATCCGGGAAGTATTCCCGGGGTTCCGTGTTTTCGGGCAGAGGAGCCGGAGGGGGAAAGTTGCGAGTTCGATAGGTTAGGGGGGTGTGGCGGACGAACGGGTTGCGTATCCGAAATCGTCTCGTCGTTCTGAGCAACTTTCATGTACAAAGTATTTTCATCCGAGCTACGGTATATTTTATATTAGTTTTAAAAGGATTTAATCATTTTCTAGAATTTATTTAATTTGAAAATGCCATTATGACGTCAGCATGACATCAGGGTGACGTCAGCAGTCAATAGTGAGTTGACTTGGTCCAACTGACGCGTGGGTCCCACTGTCATTGGCTGAGATTTAACTAAAACATATTAATTAGTTTAATTAGTGATTAGTTAATCTAATTAGGATTAATTAAGTTAAGTTGATTAATTAATTAATTAATTAATGTTTTTATTTTTTTTTCTTTTTTTTCTTTTTATTGAAACATTCCAAGGGGCTGGGCCCCCATGTCATATGCCCAGGGGGCCTAACGGGCGCAAGGGTAAGCGGGTGCTGGGCGCGTGCGCTGCCCAGATCGCACGGGCGCACGCCCAGGGCCGCGGCACCGGCCACTGCAGGGTCGGGCACGCGCCGGCCGGCGAGCAAGGGGCCGCAGGCGAGGAGCAGCAGCGCCGAGGAAAATGGGGCGCGAACGGGTGGCCGAGTATGGCAGAGCAACGTGGTAGGGGACGGACGGCACGGCGGGACGAAGGCGGTGGCCGGAGCAAGCAACCGAAGGCTCGCCGGGGCGGGCTCGCCAACGCGAGGCGCGGCTGGCTGCAGGCAGCAGAGTACGCGAGGGGGGAGCCTGGGGCAAGGGGAACCGGAGAGGGGCGACGCGCCAGCGGGGTGCCGAACCAGGCGCGGCACGCGGTGACTGAGCGGGGCAGAGGGAGTGCAAGGAGATGGAGAAGCTCACGGGGGTTATAGGGTCTTGGCAGTGTGCTCGGGGAGGTCGGGGACGACCGGGCGACGGGGAGGAGGCGCGTGGAGGTCCGGGCGGCGGCGGATCGGTCCGGCGTGGCGACATGATTCCGGCGAGGGGGACTCCAAGCGGTGGTGGGGTCGGGACCGAGTCCCAACTCCAGATCGAGGGCGGCGCGTGGACGGGCGCCGGGGCGACTCGGGGTGAGGCGAGAAGGCGTCCGGCGAGGGGGGAGGGTGGTGACGGGCGACGCCGGCGACGCCGGCGACGCGGGATCTGGCTCCCCCGCCTCGATCCAGACGAGGGAGAGAGGGGAACGTGGGAGGAGCGAGTGGGGGGAGTGGACGAGTGGG
>NC_057801.1:286398542-286402622 GCF_018294505.1 Triticum aestivum
TTGTTTTGTTTTGTTTTCCTTTCATTTGTTTCTTTTTTATTTATTTTCCTTTCTGTTTTATTCAATTTAAAATATTTATGCATTTTCTAAAAATGTGTTTACTTCACCATAATTATCTATGCAATATTTGACACGGTCCGAACATTTTGTTTTAAAGTTTGAAAACTTTGTTTGTTTGCCAAAAATTCAAATTTGAATTCGAATCATTTTGAACTAACGCGAGATTAGCGACAGTAATGGAGGTGACATGGCATCATTAGCAGAGGTTACTGTAGCTTGCTTATCCGGGCGTCACACATACACACTAACTACTAGTACTACTACTTCTCACATGCTGGCCAGACGCCGTCATTCTCCTTCCCGGCTTTATCGGCGACACCCCACCGTGCTTGGATCTCCGCCGACCTCTCCGCAGCAGGGCGTGCGTCCTTTTCTTTCTTGTGGCGGCAGGCCTCTCTTTTCTTGAGTGCTTTTCTGACTTTTCCGCTCCCTCTGTGCGGCTTTGGCCGCCTCTTGCTCTACTGCCCATTCGGCCTTGGCATCTTCAAATTCCTCCCACATAGTTGTGAGGTCGCGAGCGGCGATGAACTCGGCACTGCGGGATGCCATCGCTTCCCTACCATTTTGTGTGCATTCGTGGGCGGCAAGGAACTCGGCGCGGCGGGATGCCATCGCTGCCTTACCGGTTAGTGTGCGGCGCGGTGGCATGAACGACGCTTGGTGAGAGCTCTGGGGTGGAGTGGCCGGACAACCGTATAGTGCATTGGTTTGTCAAGAGCTCAAGGATAGAAGACGAAGCAAATTATGATTCCCCTTCAATCTTGGTCATTTATTACCTAGTAAAATGCATTGGTGGTCATCGAACTTGTCTTGATAGCTCACTTTGATCATTGTATACGAGGTATGGTGATTATACGGTTGCTGGCTCAGCGTATAGCTCCGTATTTGTATGGTTGACCAGTCAAACAGTCCACATGCGCCTCATCAGCTCGTGTTCTTTATCTATCTACGCGGGCCTACCTGTGAATGGAGATAGCAATACTGTAAAAACCAAAATTATGCGTATGTGGGGAATCAAACCACAGACTCGTCGCGGCAACGCACCCTCGTCAGCCAAATGAAAATGAAATACTTCGCGTCAGACACTCACACTCACGCTGTCAAAGCATGCTAATGCATGCACGTCGCCCTCTAAATAAAAGTCCTGCTCATGGCACAACGCAAACGACGAGCCCATCACCTGCGTGCCCCGGCGGTGCCTGACATTACTGTTTAGACATTTGATGAAGGCCTACGCGAACGCCGAGCATGTATTCACCTGGCTCAACACCAACGGTCATACTCGGACCGCCTTGCTCATGTATATCGTCCATCACAACGACAATCTATAAAACAGCCTATGCTAGAGAGGGTACTATGGTAGTATGGTACGGAGTATGTACTATCGTGAGCGACCGATCTTAGTGCCACTACACACCGAAACCCCTTCCATCGCTAGCGTGCGCTTCCTGCCTGAAACAGTCACCGTCACTCTAGAATGTTAATGCCGCATTCACCAGACTTAACTGCAGGTGCAATTGGTGTGTCACTAACATGCGGGCCAGACCCCCATTGGGCCCTCATGTCAGTAACCCAAACGCATCTGCAGTTAAGTCACTAAAGCAGTGTCCGCATTCACGCCCGACGAACCTACTCCGGCGCCAGTTGTCCATCCGTCTGTCGCGGCTCATTGCCATTCGCTCGCTATATTAACTTGAGCCCCAGCTCCCAGCCATAGCCAAAGACCCACACTTATTCTCCTCCGGTCCCTTCCTTCTGTCAGAACCACTTCAACCATGGCCTCCTGGCGCTCCGAAGCTCTCTTGGACGTACTGTCGCAGGAGCAGACGAGGGACATCGGCGGCTCCGCTCCGGGCGCGCTCCAAAGCTCTCTTCGACGTACTGTCGCGGGAGCAAATGAAGGAGATCGCCGGCACCCCCCCGACCGCCCTCCGCCGCCACGACCACGAAGCCGGCGCGCGTGCGCGGGCGCAGCCGGAAGCGAGGAAGAGTAGTACACGGTAGGTCACCGCCGCTCTGGTCCCGGGAAGGCCACTGCTACTCAACTCAGTTGACGCCAAGCTTCATGGGGTAAACATCGGCGGCCGATTAGCCGCTTGACGGCGACGTGGAGGCGGAAATCTTCATAACCTTATGCTCCGGCCAGAGGAGGAGGTTATCGAGGCGGATGAGGAGGAGGGAAAGGCAATAGCCGGCTTTCTCGGGTTCATGGCCGGACATGGTGGTCGGGCACCGGTGATCGTTTAGATTAGGTTTATAGTAGGTTTAGTACGGTTTGTGTGAAATATGTAATGAATTTCGTCCAGTTTGTAGGAGAAGTTTTCGAAATGTAATGAATTTCATCCGGTTAATTTCATCTGGTTAATTTGAAATTTGCTTTGTTTGCACGAATTTCGTCCGGTTAGTTCATATAGTTGTTGAAAGGTATGCAGGCAGCATCGGGTGGCACCCATGAGTGTCCTTGGACAGATGCCGGTGTAAATTTGTGGGCCAGCGCTGGAGATGCCCTAACTATCATGCTATAATCGCTAACAATCCTCCATTATTTGGCAGGGAACAGTTATCCCTCGATCAAAATCAGATCCGCGGTGTTTCGCACTCCTCCCGCGTAAGAGTGTAAACTCTTGCTTACATAAAAATGGAGCAAGTGGACGGCACTGTAGCACATCATATCACTCGAACTAGCCCGCCTAACAAGCGGGAAAGCACCGCCCTCGTCATTTTGTTCTGGATTTCTATCGATCGATCGCGCGAAAATGTTACGCTTCGCAAGTTCTAAAGGAAAAGGCGGCACACTTACGACTCGTACGCATCGCAACCCCGACAGTCCGGCTCGCACACCGCTCACCAGAGGGGACACGCGTTGTCTTGCAATTTCACTGACATGTGAGACCGTAATTGAATAAACCGTCAATAGCCGAAATCTAATCTCTCGGCGGGCGTTGGCTGAGAAGAGAGAAACGGGGGAGGGAGAAGAGATCGCCCGCCCGCCGTGCACAGACTCCAAGAAATATATGGTGATAATGTGAGGTGGGCCATGCTGGAGTCTGGACTGCTTCCGGAGCCCGCTCTCACCGCCCTGGCCCCTCAAGACGCTAGCTGCCCGCTGCATGCATAGCAAGTAGTCCCCGCTTATGTGGTGGAGAGAGAGGCATTGCCGAAGTCAAGTAGTAACAATGGAGACAATAGCTTTCATCAAAAATAAACAATGAATACTCATTGCTCGTCCTCTATATCGGAAAGAATACTTTCATTCGCCGACATGTGGGACGTCGACCATCCTGGTCCACCTGCCATGCACAAAATTATCCTGGTCTACCCCGGTCGTATCGCAGGCCCAACCTTTTGTAACACGCCGGATGTAACATTCCATCTTTGTATCTCCAACTCTTGCCATTTTCGGCCATGTGATATGATATTCCCTCCGTGGTTGGGTTTTGTCTTTTGTTTTTCATTTTATTCATGTCATGCATATCATATCATGTCATCATGTGCATTCCATTTTGCATACGTGTTCGTCTCATGCATCCGAGCATTTTCCCCGTTGCCCGTTTCGCAATCCGACACTCCCACATGCACCGGCGCACCCCTCTTGTCTATTTTTGTGTGCGGGTGTTGAACGTTCTCGGAATGGACCGAGCCTTGCCAAGTGGCCCTGGTATAGCACCGGTAGACCACCTGTCAAGTTTCGGGTCATTTGGAGCTCGTTTGGTACTCCAACAGTTAACCGCACTCCCGCAAAGGCCTCTTTTAAGTTGCAGCCCAACACCCCTCCAAACAGCCCAATAACCCATCTAACTCCCCTCCATGCTCTCGGTCGTTCAATCACGATCGTGTGGGCGAAAACCGCACCTCATTTGGACTCTCCTAGCTCCCTCTATGCCTATATATACACCCCCCATTCCAAATTCGCGGATCCTCTCCCCCCTAACCCTAAAAATCCCAGATCCGCCGCCGCCGGACGTGTCCGGAGCGGGCCGGACAACGTCCGCCACCGCCTGCGCCTCTCAGCGCGCGCCA
>NC_057801.1:286403122-286412486 GCF_018294505.1 Triticum aestivum
GAATAATTGTTGCATCTTCATCGCATCACATCTTCGCATCCGTAGCTCCGTTTTGGGCGTGTAATATATCAAATTGTTCGCCTCGAAGAGTACATCATTTCATTCCATTGCATCATTTACGTTTGAGCTCATCCTGATGCCCGAAATGCTGTTGGAAGAGGGCTTCATACTGTTAGTTTCAGAATCTTATCAGAACGAGCTCTTTTGTCATTTTTGCCATGATTGATGTGTGCATCCTATGAACTTGGCCCCTAAATGTGTTTTGAACTAGGCTATGTCTTCTTTACAGAGGTGCTTACCATGTATTTTTTTGACCAATGTGGTGACTAGCACAAGCATGCAAACTAGGCTTCGTGTTAACGCTGTTTTTAGTTCCTGTTCTGCTGTAATTTTGATGCCATGTAAACATGTTGCTACAGAGAGAGCCATGCATAATTTGAGATACTTCAGTAAGGGTGTTTTGAAAACATTGTTTTGCTCTATCCATCCGTGGTCCTGGTTGCAATTATGGAGTAGTCTAGCATGTCATTTTCGTTCTCAACTTTTGCTTCAAAATGTTTCCTGGCAGATTGTTTACATGTTATTCAATTTGGCCGAGGTTTTTTTAGTGGGTCCGGATATGCTATGATGTTGTTTCTTACCATGTATAGCTTCTATGACATGTCTTCTTGATGTATGTATGCTTAGTTTAACATGAAATGCTATCTAGTGAGTGCATCGAGCTCGCGAAGGTGCCTTCATAATTATTTCAATGCCATGCTTTGTTTGCTGAAATCTGTTAACGAAACTTTCTATGTTTACGTGGGTGCCATCATATTTTCTAGTCATTTTTGGCTTATGGTCAGTAAGGGACTTTTGATCTATGCTTTGAGTAGATTCATGCCATGTCTTATTTTGCTATTATAAGTTCCTGTAGCATGTTGATAACCTGCTCTGAACATTGCTTCGTGCTGCTGTTTACGCCATGTCCAACCTGATAATTTTTTGCACTTTCTCCGTGCTTGTTTGAACCTGTTATGATGTGATTTAGCCGTAGCTCAGTGTTCCTCTTTTGTAAAGCATCTCCTGTAGATTATTTCCATATGTTTTTTTTTATTTTGGGGTGCCGTAGCATAGTTTCTTGTTGCATGCTAAGTAGCATCGTGCTGTTAAACGCAACTTTGTGCCATACTTGTCTTGCTTGCCATTTGCAAACCGTGCATCCGTTTCCGGTGATCTTTATATCGATTTCAACCGAAATCATCTCATCTTTCCAGCGGCATACTTGGTTTGCCAAGTTGATGCCTTGTTCATCCTTTTTCGTCCCAAAGCACGCATATGCATTGCATATCACATCTCGCATATCATGACATATTTTGCATCATGTTCTTTGTGCTTTGCACAGTGATTTATTGTGGTTCCTTTGCTTGTGTTCTTGCTTTGGGTAGAGCCGGGAGACGAGTACGTGCACGAGGACCCTGTTGAGAACGCTTACGAGGATCCAGCCTTCCACAATTCTGAGAACCTTGCAGGCAAGATGATCATACCTTCGAAATCATTACTATCTTTGCTTGCTAGTACTCGCTCTTTCGCTATGTTATCCCTACCTGCCTTTGTTCACCGTGCCTACCTATTGCCATGTTAAACCTCTAACCATCCTGTCCTAGCAAACCCTTTGTCTGGCTATGTCACCGCTTTTGCTCAGCCCCTCTTATAGCATTGTTAGTTGCAGGTGAAGATGAAGTTTGTTCCAGGTCGGAACGTTGTTACTCTGGGATATCACAATATCTCCTGTTTATATTAATGCACCTTATATACTTGGTAAAGGGTGGAAGGCTCGGCCTTATGCCTGGTGACTTGTTCCACTCTTGCCGCCCTAGTTTCTGTGATACCGGTGTTATGTTCCTTGAGTTTGCGTTACTTACACAGTTGGGTGATTTATGGGACCCCCTTAACAGTTCGCTTTGAATAAAACTCCTCCAGCAAGGCCCAACCTTGGTTTTACCATTTGCCACCTAAGCCCTTTCCCTTGGGTTTTCACGAGCCCAAGGGTCATCTTTATTACCCCCCCCCCGGGCCAGTGCTCGTCGTGAGTGTTGGTCCAACCTGTCAACCGCTGGTGGCCACCAGGGGCAACTCTGGGCTGGCCTACCGGAAGTTTGGACGATCCGGTGTGCCTTGAGAACGAGATATGCGCAGCTCCTATCGGGATTTGTCGGCGCATCGGGAGGCTTTGCTGGTCTTGTTTTACCATTGTCGAAATGTTTTGCGAACCGGGATTCCGAGACTGATCGGGTCTTCCCGGGAGAAGGTCTATTCCTTCATTGACCGTGAGAGCTTGTGATGGGCTGAGTTGGGACACCCCTGCAGGGTATACAATCTTTCGAAAGCCGTGCCCGCGGTTATGAGGCAGATGGGAATTTGTTAATGTCCGGTTGTAGATAACTTGACACTTGACTTCATTAAAATGCATCAACCGCGTGCGTAGCCGTGATGGTCTCTTCTCGGCGGAGTCCGGGAAGTGAACAGGGTTTGTGTTATGCTTGACGTAAGTAGTTTCAGGATCACTTCTTGATCGCTTCTAGCTTCTCGACCGACGCGTTGCTTCTCTTCTCGCTCTCACTTGCGTAGTATAGCCACCATATATGCTTAGTGCTTGCCGCAGCTCCACCATATTACCCCTTGTCCTACCTATGAGCTTAAATAGTCTTGATCTCGCGGGTGTGAGATTGCTGAGTCCCCGTGGCTCATAGATTCTACCAAAACAGATGCAGGTGCCGAGGATACTGGCGCTGATGGCGCAACTGAGCTGAAGTGGGAATTTGATGAGGTTCTTGGTCGTTACTATGTATTGTTTCCAGATGATCAGTAGAGGTGCCCAGTCGGGACGATCGGGGATCTAGCATTTGGGGTTGTCTTCTTTTCATTTGAACTTGACCATAGCCGGTCTATGAGTGTATTTGAATGATGTATGATATTAAATTCTGTATTGTGTGAACTGGCGATTGTAAGCCAACTCTCTTTATCCCATTCTTGTTCATTACATGGGATTGTGTGAAGATGACCCTTCTTGCGACAAAACCACCATGCGATTATGCCTCTAAGCCGTGCTTCGACACGTGGGAGATATAGCCGCATCGTGGGCGTTACAAGTTGGTATCAGAGCCATCCCCGACTTAGGAGCCCCCTGCTTGATTGTTTGCTGGCGATGTTGAGTCTAGAACAAAAATGTTTTGAGTCTTAGGATTATATATATCGGAGAGTAGGATTCTTTTTACTCCTCAGTCCCTTCGTCGCTCTGGTGAGGTCTCCTGATGTAGATGTTTTAACTATCCTCTTCTCAAATTTTCACTAAAAAATTTTTTAGGGTCACGCGGGTATCTTGGAATCGTTCCGATGGTTTTGTGACGAGAACATTATTCTTGGTGCCTCCTGACATTTTGGGGTTGTGGCAGTGTCCCGGGGAGTTGAGCTCCGAGGTGTTGTCGTCACAATTTTATCATTGCAGTTCTGGAATACCTGAGATTTGCTGACATTGAAAATCTCTCTTATGCAGTTGTTGGTGAGATAACCCCGATAACCCAGTACTGGGGCGAGCTTGGGAGTATTGCCATAACTCGTATAACGGATGCTTTTCGAAGGTTGAGGTACATGATTTCCGAAGGTTTCTTGGTTATGTGTTGACGGATGGATACAGCTGGATGTAGGGATTGTTAGTTTGGGTGAGATATTGTGCTTCCCCTGTATCCCCAACACCAGATTGCATAACCAGAAAGTTTCGGGAGTTTATAGGTGGGATTCAAGTAGCTCTAGCATTTCTTCCCGCAGATATTTGGTTTGTGATTGGGTAATCCTTACCACTTATTTGTTCCAGTTGTACCTTGTTTATTTCATTCATCAATCTCTATTCAAGTGGCTTCTCACCTTAATGGATGTGTGATGTTTACGTTGGAATTCATTCGTTCATCTTTGTTCGAATGTTTATTGTGAAGGCTATATGTTGCAATTTCTATCTGATTGATTCAACTTGTCTATCTGTCTATCAAGATGCTAACAGATGTCACCCTCTTCAGGATGGCTCCGCCAACGCGTCTGAATCCGGAACGCAATGATGGGAGTCAGGCGAACCCTCCACCTCCACCTCCGCCTCCGGAGGCATGGCAAGCTTTGATGGTAGCCTCTAACGATCATGCTTAGATGATGATCCAGCTCATGCAAGAGCGCAACCAAGGCCAAGGCAACCAAGGGAATCAAGGTCAAGGGCAGTTCAATCATCAGCCTCAGTTTCCTACCCTCAACCAGTTCCTGGCAAATCAGCCGAAGTCTTTCAGCTATTGTGTCGAGGCCACTGACGCTGATGATTGGCTCGTGGATATCAACAAGCATTTTGAATGCAGCAATGTCAGGCCTGAGGACTATGTCAAGTTCGCTTCTTTTTAGCTCAAGGATCAGGCAGATGATTGGTTCCAGCAATACAAGGATTCCATAGGTGGTCGAGTGATTACTTGGACTGATTTCTGTCGGGACTTTAAAGCTCACCATATTCCTACCAGTGTTGTTGAGAGCAAGCGTGAGGAGTTCCGCAATCTCAAGCAAGGCAACATGTTAGTGTATGAATACAACAAGCAGTTTCAGAAACTTGCTCGCTTTGCTAAGCAAGATGTTCCAGATGAGAAAATCATGATCTATCAGTTCTGAGGTGGCCTTAGAGAGGATCTGCAGTTAGCTCTCGTTCTTATTGAGCCTACTCAGTTTGATCAATTCTACAATATGGCACTCAAGCAAGAAGGTGCTCAGCTCAAGTGTGAGGCATCTAAGAAGAAAATCAGAGATGCAGTGCAATCTCCTTCTTCCTCACAAGTGGCAGCTAAGCAGCAGAAGTTCTACCTGCCTCCTCCTCCATTTTGTCAGCCTTACCAACAGAAGAACTCAGGTGGTCGTGGATCTTCCCACCCACCCAACCCAAGCTATCAGAACAAGTCTCAGTCTCAAGCTCCAAGGTCAAGTGCTCCTTATCACCGTCCGCTCTCAGAAGTGACTTGCAACAAGTGCCAGCAGAAAGGTCACTACGCGAACAAATGCTTAAATCAAAGGCGCCTTCCTCCTCCTCCTCCTGTGAGATCTTCAAGCAATGCAGTGGTCAAGCATAATTCCAAGTTTGCAACGGTCAACATGTTGAATGCAGCTCAGGCAGAGGATTCTTCAGATGTGATCATCGGTAATCTTCCAGTTAATGATATTCCTGCAAAAGTTTTATTTGATACTGGTGCATCGCATAGTTTCATCTCAAGACCTTTTTCATCTAAGCATGAGATGGTTTTTCAAGATTTGCCTAGACCGTTATCAGTTGTCCCTCTGGGTAAATTCATGAACGCAAGCTCCATGGTTCCGGATGTTTCCATCAAGATGGGCAACTATAAATTTCTGTCTTCTCCAGTTGTTCTTGGCGATTCTGATATTGATCTAATTCTTGGGATGGACTGGCTTTCTAGGCACAAGGCTTAGCTTGATTGTGCTGCCAGGCAGATTCAATTGACACACCCTTCTGAGGATGTTATCATCTATGCCGCTCGTGATGAAACCATTCGGTTGTTTTCTCTCAATGAGAAGAGCGAATTGGATGCTATTTCTCAAATTCCAGTCGTTTGTGAGTACCAAGATGTCTTTCCAGAAGAGCTTCCGGGTATGCCTCCTCATCGGCCAGTCGAGTTCGTTATTGATCTTGAGCCTGGTACGGAACCCGTTTGCAAGTGTCCATACAAGCTTGGACCCAAGGAGCTGAAGGAATTGAAGAAGCAGCTCGATGAACAAGAGCATCTGGGTTTGATCAGACCGAGTTCTTCCCCATGGGGTTGTGGAGTTCTTTTTGTCCAGAAGAAGGATGGCACGGACCGACTTTTTGTCGATTACCGCCCATTGAACAAGAAGACAATCAAGAACAAGTATCCACTTCCCAACATCAATGAGCTTTTCGAGCAACTCAAAGGTGCTAAAGTCTTCTCCAAGCTTGACCTTCGTATGGGTTATCATCAGATTCGCATTCATGAACAAGACATTCCCAAGACAGCATTCAGAACAAGCTACGGTTCTTATGAATATACTGTCATGTCTTTCGGCCTTGTCAATGCTCCTCCAACATTCTCTCGCATGATGAACTTTATCTTCAACCCCTACACAAATGAATTCGTTCTGGTGTATCTCGATGATATTTTGGTCTTCTCCAAGAATAAGCAGGATCATGCCAAACATTTGCGATTGGTGCTCAACAAGCTCAGAGAGCATCAATTCTATGCGAAGTTTTCCAAATGTGAGTTCTGGCTTGATGAAGTTCTTTATCTTGGTCATATCATCTCTGCCAAGGGCATTGCAGTTAATCCCGTGAAGGTGACTGCAGTTCTGAATTGGGAACCTCCTCAGAATGTCAAGCAGCTCCGCAGTTTTCTCGGTCTTGCAAGCTATTGCCGAAGATTCGTTGAGAACTTCTCTAAGATTGCAAAGCCTCTTTCCAACCTCCTCCAGAAGCATGTCAAGTATGTCTGGACGCCTGAGTGCGATGTCGCTTTCAACACCCTCAAAGAGAAGCTAGTCACAGCTCCTGTTTTGACTCCTCCTGATGAATCCAAGCCATTCGAAGTTTTCTGTGATGCTTCCCTTCAAGGTCTCGGTGCTGTGTTGATGCAAGAGAAGAAAGTTGTGGCCTATACCTCTCGTCAGTTGAAGCCCAATGAAAAGAACTACCCCACTCACGATCTTGAGTTGGCGGCAGTTGTCCATGCATTGATAACATGGAGACATCTCTTATTGGGAAGGCAAGTGTACATTTTCACCGATCACAAGAGCCTCAAGTATATCTTCACTCAACCCAACCTTAACCTCAGGCAAACTCGATGGGTCGAAATGATTCAAGAGTACAATTCGAGTATCGAATATACTGCTGGCAAGGCGAATGTGATTGCAGATGCTCTGAGCAGAAAGGCTTATTGCAACAGTCTAATTCTCAAGCCGTTTCAACCGGATCTTTGTGAAGCATTCCGCAAGCTGAATCTTCAAGTTGTTCCTCAAGGATTTCTTGCCAACCTCATAGTCTCTCCTACTTTGGAAGATCAAATTCGTGAGGCACAACTCTTGGATACCATGGTGAAGAAGGTGAAACGTGGTATTGACAAGGGCATTCCTAAATACAAGTGCTATCGCTTGGATGACAAAGATACTCTTTTCTTCGAGGATCGCATTGTGGTTCCAAAAGGTGATCTGAGAAAACTCATCATGAATGAGGCACACACTTCCCTCCTATCCATTCATCCTGGAAGTACAAAGATGTACCATGACCTCAAGCAGTCATATTGGTGGACTCGAATGAAGCGAGAGATTGCTCAATTCGTGAATGAATGTGATGTCTGCAGAAGAGTGAAAGCAGAACACCAACGACCAGCTGGTCTCCTCCAACCTCTTGCTATTCCGGAATGGAAGTTTGACCATATCGAGATGGACTTCGTGACTGGTTTTCCTAAGTCCAAGCGTGGAAATGATGCTATCTTCGTTGTCATTGACAAGCTTACCAAAGTGGCTCATTTTCTTCCTATCAAAGAATCTATCACAGCAGCTCAGCTGGCAGAGCTATACACCTCCAGAATTGTCTCCTTGCATGGCATTCCACAATTGATATCTTCAGATCGTGGAAGCATCTTCACTTCTAAGTTCTAGGACTCCTTTCAGACGGCCATGGGCACCAACATTCGTTTCAGCATAGCTTTCCATCCTCAAACAAGTGGCCAAGTCGAGCGAGTCAATCAAATTTTTGAAGATATGCTCAGGGCTTGTGTCATTTCCTTTGGCATGAAGTGGGAAGATTGTCTTCCATATGCCGAGTTCTCCTACAAAAATAGCTTCCAAGCGAGTTCGGGCAAGGCCCCATTCGAAATTCTCTATGGCAGAAAGTGCCGTACTCCTCTCAACTGGTCTGAGACAGGTGAACGCCAACTTCTTGGCAACGACTTGATCACAGAAGCCGAAGAAATGTGCAAAGTCATTCGTGAGAATCTCAAAGCCGCGCAATCGTGACAAAAGAGTTACTATGATAGCAAGCACCGAGACTTGGCTTTTGAAATCGAAGACCATGTCTACCTCCGCGTCTCTCCAATGAAAGGCACTCGTCGCTTCGGTATCAAAGGGAAGCTTGCCCCTAGATACATGGGTCCTTTCAAGATCATTGGCAAAAGAGGCGATCTCGCCTATCAACTTGAGCTTCCATCCAACTTTGCGAACATGCACGATGTGTTTCACGTGTCACAGCTTCGCAAGTGCTTCAAGACTCCTGAGCGCACTATCAACTTCGAAGAGATCGACCTCCAAGAAGATCTCTCTTATCATGAGCACCCCGTTGCTATTCTTGAAGAAACCGAGCGCAAGACTCGCAACAAGTCAATCAAATTCCTGAAAGTGAAGTGGTCACACGATTCCAACCGAGAAGCCACCTGGGAGCGCGAGGATCACCTCCGTTCCGAATATCCGGAGTTCTTCCAGTCCTAGATCTCGGGACGAGATCCTCTTGTAGTGGTGGAGTGTTGTAACACCCCGGATGTAACTTTCCATCTTTGTATCTCCAACTCTTGCCATTTTCGGCCATGTGATATGATATTCCCTCCGTGGTTGGGTTTTGTCTTTTGTTTTTCATTTTATTCATGTCATGCATATCATATCATGTCATCATGTGCATTTCATTTTGCATACGTGTTCGTCTCATGCATCCGAGCATTTTCCCCGTTGTCCGTTTCGCAATCCGACACTCCCACATGCACCGGCGCACCCCTCTTGTCTATTTTCGTGTGCTGGTGTTGAACATTCTCGGAATGGACCGAGCCTTGCCAAGTGGCCCTGGTATAGCACCGGTAGACCACCTGTCAAGTTTCGGGTCATTTGGAGCTCGTTTGGTACTCCAACAGTTAACCGCACTCCCGCAAAGGCCTCTTTTAAGTTGCAGCCCAACACCCCTCCAAACAGCCCAATAACCCATCTAACTCCCCTGCATTCTCTCGGTCGTTCGATCACGATCGTGTTGGCAAAAACCGCACCTCATTTGGACTCTCCTAGCTCCCTCTATGCCTATATATACACCCCCCATTCCAAATTCGCGGATCCTCTCCCCCCTAACCCTAAAAATCCCAGATCCGCCGCCGCCGGACGTGTCCGGAGCGGGCCGGACAACGTCCGCCGCCGCCAGCGCCTCTCAGCGCGCGCCACGTGGCGCCGCCGCCTCCCACCGCTCCGGCCCGAGGAGCTCGAGCGCGGCCCACCCGGCCCGCGCGCCGCCGCCGCCCGGCCCGCGCGCCCGCGCGCCCGCCGCCGCTCGCCCGCTCCCGCGCCGCGCCGCCGGCTGCCTCCCGCC
>NC_057801.1:286713036-286788911 GCF_018294505.1 Triticum aestivum
GGCAACGGCGCTAGAAAAGAGTCTTGATGACCCACAAGTGTAGGGGATCTATGGTAGTCCTTTCGATAAGTAAGACTGTCAAACCCAACGAGGAGCAGAAGGAAATGATAAGAGGTTTTCAGTAAGGTTTTCTCTGCAAGCACTAAAATTGTAGGTGATAGATAGTTTTGTGATAAGATAAATTGTAACGAGTAACAAGTAAATAAAGTAAATAAAGTGCAGCAAGGTGTCCCAATCCTTTATGTAGCAAAGGATAAGCCTGGACAATTTCTTATAATGAGAAAGGAGCTCTCGAGGACACATGGGAATTATCGTCAAGCTAGTTTTCATCACGCTCATATGATTCACGTTCGGTACTTTGATAATTTGATATGTGGGTGGACCGGTGCTTGGGTACTTCCCTTACTTGGACAAGCATCCCACTTATGATTAACCCCTATTGCAAGCGTCCGCAACTACAAAAGAATTATTAAGGTAAACCTAACCACAACATTAAACATATGGATCCAAATCAGCCCCTAACGAAGCAACGCATAAACTAGGGTTTAAGCTTCTGTCACTCTAGCAACCCATCATATACTTATTACTTCCCTATGCCTTCCTCTAGGCCCAAATAATGGTGAAGTGTCATGTAGTCGACGTTCACATAACACCACTAGAGGAAAAGACAACATACATCTCATCAAAATATTGAACGAATACCAAATTCACATGACTACTAATAGCAAGACTTCACCCATGTCCTCAGGAACAAACGTAACTACTCACAAAGCATATTCATGTTCATAATCAGAGGGGTAATAATATGCATTAAGGATCTGAACATATGATCTTCCACCAAGTAAACCAATTAGCATCAACTACAAGGAGTAATCAACACTACTAGCAACCCAGAGGTACCAATTTGTGGTTTGGATACAAGATTGGATACAAGAGATGAACTAGGGTTTTGAGAGGAGATGGTGCTGGTGAAGATGTTGATGGATATTGACCCCCTCCCGATGAGAGGATCATTGGTGATTACGTTGGTGATGATTTCCCCCTCCCGGAGGGAAGTGTCCCCGGTAGAACAGCTCTGCCGGAGCCCTAGATTGGTTCCGCCAAGGTTCCGCCTCGTGGCGGCGGAGTTTCGTTCCGTAAGCTTGCCCACAATTTTTTCCAGGGTAAAAGCGCTCATATAGCAGAAGATGGACACCGGGGGGCCACCAGGGGGCCCAGGAGATAGGGGGCGCGCCCAGTAGGGGGTGCGTGCCCCCCACTCTCCTGGCCAGGGTGTGGGCCCCCTGATGTATTTATTTCTCTCAATAATTCCTATTAATTCCAAAAACATGTTTCGTGGAGTTTCAGGATTTTTGGAGTAGTGTAGAATAGGTTTCCAATGTTTGCTCCCTTTCCAGCCAGAATTCTAGCTGCCGACATTCCCCCTCTTTATGGTAAACCTTGTAAAATAAGAGAGAATAGCCATAAGTATTGAGATATAATGTGTAATAACAACCCATAATGCAATAAATATTGATATAAAAGCATGATGCAAAATGGACGTATCATACATCAGTCACTTATGATGGGACACCTTTAAGTTAGCAGTGTGATATTGGTTTGCGTCTTGAATATGATTTCTAATATGTAGTGCTTCTAGTTCGATGAACGCCACCTATGGCGAGGCTGTTTTAACTTGGCAGAGTGATATTGATTGCACCTTCTATATGGTGTCTAGCTTGCAGTGCTTCTAATTTCTTGAAGTGCCTTCTGCTTAGTTAGCACATCATAGGTGTGAATATGTCAAGCCATCCAGTTTTTTTGTACATATTCCATCCTTGTATCATGACTTTGCCTTTCATCAGAGTAGTGTTCATCAGTATCATGCATGAATGAGTTCTGAAGATCGAATTATATTCCTTATTCTTGTTGGTTTGACCTCACAATGCAAAATCAATAAAGCGGAAGGAAATTGCTAAGGCATTAGATGATGGTGGTCCTTCTGAGCAATTGAAACGGAGGGTCTCTACAGATACTACTCCGCCATCCTCCCAACAAGATCCACAAGACAACACAAGGCTAGACAGTCAACGCAGTTGTGTAGATGATGAGCACATCTCCCCTACTCCACCATCACAGGTGCTTGCTCTAACCTGGCACTATTATATGTGGTTGCATGTTGCGTATGATGTCTAGCTTGTATTGCTTCTAACTTTGTTGAATTGCATCTGCTTACTTTACACATAATGCCTATGAATATGACACATGTTCCTGTTTCTAGAACATACTATATCTGATCACACCATGTTCTTACATCAGACTACTATTCTTGCATATCCCGCATCAGTCACTTATGATAAGGCACCTTTAAGTTGCCACTGTGATATTGGTTGTGTCTTGCATATGATTTCTAGCACGTACTGCTTCTAATTTGTTGAAACGCCATACAGTTTGAACTTGGCAGAGTGATATTGGTTGCATCTTTCATATGGTGTCTAGCTTGTAGTGCTTCTAATTTGTTGAAATGCCTTCTGCTTAGTTACCACATCATAGGTGTGAATATGTCACGCCATCCTGTTTTTCATACATATTCCATCCTCGCATCATGTGTTTGCCTTTCATCCGAGTAGTGTTTGTCAGTATCATGCATGAATGAGTTCTGAAGAGTGAATTTTATTCCTTTTTCTTATCGGTCTGACTTCACAATGCAAAATCATTACAACTGAAGGAAATTAGTCCGGCAGTGGATGATGGTGGTCCTTAGGAGCAACTCAAATGGAGGGTGTCTACAGATTCTACTCCGCCATCCTCCCAACAAGATTCGCAAGACAACGCAATGCTGGAAAGTCAACGTAGCTGTGTAGATGATGAGCACATCTCCCCTAATCCACCATTACAGGTGCTTGCTATAACTTGGCACTATTATATGTGGTTGCATGTTGCATATGATGTCTAGCTTGTATTGCTTCTAACTTTGTTGAATTGCATCTGCTTACTTTACACATAATGCCTATGAATATGACACGTGTTCCTATTTCCAGAACATATGTGTACATGATGAGCACATCTCCCCTACTCCACCATCACAGATGCTTGTTCTAACTTCGAACTATTATATGTGGTTGCGTTTTCTGTATGATGTCTAGTTAGTATTGCTTCTGATTATGTTGAATTGCATCTGCGTAGCTTACAATTTATACCTGCAACGATCCCTTACCCATAAGACACATTTAACTTGGGACTGTGATGTAGGTTTCATCTTGCATTGTCTTCTAGCTTGTACTGCTTCTAATTTCTTGAAATGGCACTTATGACGAGACACTTTTTACCTGATAGAGTGATATTGGTTGCATGTTCATATGGTGCCTAGCTTTCATTTCTTCTAATTTTGTTGAAATGCCTTCTGCTTACTGTTTTTCATACATATTACATCCTCCTATCGTACGTGTGAATATGCAACGCTGTCTTTTTTGTATATATTCCATCCTCCTATCCTGCACTTGCCTTACATCAAAGTAGTGTTTGTTGACGTTCTGGATATGGGGTATCCAGCCCTGCCTGCCTGCGGCCCACCACGTGGCTCCATCGATGGCCTGGTACGACCCAGCTTCAGCATCAACAACTCAAGACCCTCGCGAAGGGACAAGCCTCGCGAGGCAGACGACACCAAGACCCCCGAGGGATCATCCTCCTCAGGCTGGCTCCCGCGGGGCGGAGAGTTCTATGCAAGGTTTACCTCATGAGGCTCACCTGACGTGAGCCATGACGACCAAGGACAGGCGGGCGCCAGGCGAGAGTAGATCGCAGGTTTCCTCTTCAGTGCAAGGGAGGCAAGCCACAGGTGCAGAGTCCCAAGGAATCAGCCAAAAGGTTTCCATTCTGGTGCAACAAGACCAAGACCGCCAGGACCGCAGGACGGAGGTCATCGACGAGCCCACCGCAGCGTCACGACTAGAGGCTTTTTGTAGGCGAAGACCACTTTTGTCAGGATAAGCTATACTACTTGTCCCCTTTTAAATTCGGCCGTTGTGGGATCCCTTCCTGCAAACATTTGGGAGGAGGACCAAGGCCACTATAAATAGGACGAGCCACCACCATAGAGACAAGACAAGTCGAACTAGCTCACATCACACCAGCTCCCTTGAGCTCAAGAACACCTCACCTCCTGAGGCCAGTTCATCCGCTATACTAGTTCATCCATAGCCCTCCGAGGCAATCCACCAAAACGCTGGAGTAGGGTATTACACCGCAAGGTGTCCCGAACCAGGATAAACTGCTGTGTCTCCTTGTCTCTTTGAGCTCGTCGCGGTAGGCTTAGGAGGATCACGAGTAGGCAGGCTGGGAAGGTTGAGATCTCCGCACACACCCTAGTGTTCGAACCTCTCAAGGGTTTGCGGAACCCGTAATCCGACATTTGGCGCGCTAGGTCGGGGTGCATCAGAATCTTCTACCTCGACCACCAGATCGCGCCGCTGGCCCGATGGCGGGTGCTCCTCCACCGTCCCAGCCAACACGCGCTCACGGAGAAGCGCCGGGGCTGCGCTGCTTCACCTTCTCCCTGCGGAAGGTGCAGTGGCCGCCCAAGTTCCGACCAGAGATGCCACCACGTTATGACGGCACGGAGGATCCGTCCGCCCTTCTTCAAGCATACGAGGAGGCAGTCTGGGCTTCCATCGGAGATGACAAGGTGAAGGCCAACTGGCTCCCCATGGCCCTTGTGGGAGCACCACGCGCCTGGTTACTCAACCTGCCGGCGTCCTCGGCGGCCTGCTGGGAAGAGTTGCGCGACCTCTACCTCACCCGCTACGCGGGACCGGCGCCCCCGGTCGTTGCAGCTCTCCTAGGCGGCTTGCAGGCACCACCCTCCGACCGCCACATCAAGCAGTTCTACCGGCGAGTAAGAGCCGCCCAAGCGGGCTCGGGGGCTACCCCGGGCTGGACGACGCCCAAGGCCGACCTCACCTTCGGCCTTGAGGATTATCCCACTGCCACGATGGGAGCAGGCGCGCTCCCAATGCTTTGCACCCCCACCATCTGCAATGTGGCTGTCACCAGAACACTCATATATGGCGGATCCGGCCTCAACGTGGTCTCCCCGGAGGCATTCGGCCTGCTGCATGTGCTGCCCAGCCGACTCCGCCCCTCCAAGCCCTTCTCCAGGGTCGGCGGTGGCTCCACCAGCCCCCTGGGGTAGATCCGCCTCGCTGTCACCTTTGGAACCCGCGACAACTACTGCACCGAGCTCATCGACTTCGACATCGCCAGGATCGACCAGCCATACAACACCATTCTGGGGTACCCGGCCTTGGCCCAGTTTACGGACACGACCCACCCTGCGTACAACCTCATGAAGATGCCTGGCAGCAACGGTATCCTCACGGTGGCGGGGGACACCAAGGGCGCGCTGCAGGCCCTCAAACTCGCCTTCAGGTCAGCCGCGTCCATGTTGCCCGACGAGAAAGGGGGTCAGGAGGCCCCGGAAGCAGCGTCAGCCAAGAAGAAGCAGTTGTTCTCCCAAGACCTAGCCGAGACGAAGCAAGTGTTGGTCAGTGAGGATGGATCGGCTAGTGCAACTATCACCATAGGGGTTGGTCTCCCTCGGGACCAAGAGGAGGCATTAGTCAAGTTTCTGTGATCCAACAAGGATGTATTCGCTTGGGAACCCAAACACCTGGCTGGGGTCCCAAGGGGAATAATCGAGCACCACCTGAGGGTATGCCCAAACGTGCGACCAGTGAAGCAGAAGGCTCGTCGCCAGTCCATCGAGAAGTAGGCCTTCATCGTCCAGGAAACCCGCAAGCTACAAGCCGCAGGGGTCATTAGAGAGGTACGATACCCGGAGTAGCTGGCGAACCCCGTCATCGTCCCCAAGAAAGGAGGGAAGGAGCGCATGTGTGTCGGCTTCACCAACCTCAACAAGGCATGCCCGCAAGATCCCTTCCCTCTCCCTCGCATTGACCAGATCGTGGACTCCACCGCCGAATGCGACCTGTTGTGCTTCTTAGATGCCTTCTTAGGCTACCATCAGATCAAGATGGCCGTGCAAGATGTGGAGAAAACGGCGTTCCTGACCTCCTGTGGGGTGTACTGCTACACCTGCATGCCCTTCAGGCTGCGTAATGCCAGGGCAACCTTCCAGCGACTGATGCACATCGCCCTGGGCTCGCAGCACAGGAGGAACGCAGAGGCTTATGTTGATGATATAGTGGTGAAGTCTCGGGAGGCCGGGACCCTAATAGCAGATCTAGAGGAGACGTTTGCCAGCCTGCGCAAGCTTGGGGAGCATGCCCTCCCGTTCTTCAAGCTGATGAAAAGGAAGGAGCCATTTGAGTGGACCCCGGAGGCGGACGCAGCCTTCCAAGACCTCAAGACTAGCCTGCCAGTAACGGTGGCACCACGCCCTCTCGAGCCCTTGGTGCTCTATTTTGCAGCCACCCCACACGCAACCAGCGCCGCCCTGGTGGCGTTAAGGAAGGAACGCCCCTCCTAGAAACCTCAGCAAGATGCACAACCATTGAGCAAGACACAGCACCCTCATGACGGTGCCCCTGGGGCCTCGACCGACCCGGTGGTCGACATTCCTCCCGAGGCCACGATCGACCTCGCGGCCACCGAAGCTCCCAAGGGCAGGCCTCATGAAGCCATGGAGGACCCGCGTCCTCACAAAGAACAAGACTCCGCTAATGCCTCCCCCATCGTCGAGCACCCTGCCTACTTTGTCAGCACGGTTCTGAGGGAGGCCCGGGCGCGCTACCCCATGCCTCAGAAACTCCTGCTCGCACTCCTGGCCGCCTCTCAAAAACTGCACCACTAATTTCAAGGGCACCCCATCAAGGTTGTTTCAGTGTACAGATGACCCACAAGTATAGGGGATCTATCATAGTCCTTTTGATAAGTAAGAGTGTCGAACCCAACGAGGAGCAGAAGGAAATGACAAGCGGTTTTCAGTAAGGTATTCTCTGCAAGCACTGAAATTGTAGGTAACAGATAGTTTTGTGATAAGATAATTTGTAACGGGTAACAAGCAATGAAAGTAAATAAGGTGCAGCATGGTGGCCCAATCCTTTTTGTAGCAAAGGACGAGCCTGGACAATATCTTATAATGAGAAAAGTGCTCTCGAGGACACATGGGAATTATCGTCAAGCTTGTTTTCATCACGCTCATATGATTCGCGTTCGGTACTTTGATAATTTGATATGTGGGTGGACCAGTGCTTGGGTATTGCCCTTTCTTGGACAAGCATCCTACTTATGATTAACCCCCTATTGCAAGCATCCGCAACTACAATAGAAGTATTAAGGTAAACCTAACCATAGCATGAAACTAGTGGATCCAAATCAGCCCCTTACGAAGCAACGCATAAACTAGGGTTTAAGCTTCTGTCACTCTAGCAACCCATCATCTACTTATTACTTCCCAATGCCTTCCTCTAGGCCCAAATAATGGTGAAGTTTCATGTAGTCGACGTTCACATAACACCACTAGAGGAGAGACAACATATATCTCATCAAAAAATCGAACGAATACCAAATTCACATGACTACTAATAGCGAGACTTCACCCATGTCCTCAGGAACAAACGTAACTACTCACAAAGCATATTCGTGTTCATGATTAGAGGAGTATTAATATGCATTAAGGATCTGAACATATGATCTTCCACCAAATAAACCAATTAGCATCAACTACAAGGAGTAATCAACACTACCAGCAACCCACATGTACTAATTTGTGGTTTTGATACAAGATTGGATACAAGAGATGAACTAGGGTTTTGAGAGGAGATGGTGCTGGTGAAGATGTTGATGGAGATTGACCCCCTCCCGATGAGAGAATGGTTGGTGATGACGATGGTGATGATTTCCCCCTCCCGGAGGGAAGTTTCCCTAGCAGAACAGCTCCACCGGAGCCCTAGATTGGTTCCGCCAAGGTTCCGCCTCGTGGCGGCAGAGTTTCGTCCCGGAAGCTTGCTTATGATTTTTTTTCAGGGTAAGAGGCTTTATATAGCAGAAGATGGGCACCGGAGGGCCACCAGGGGCCCCACGAGACAGGGGGCGCGCCCAGTAGGGGGGCACCCTCGTGGCTAGGGTGTGGGCCCCCTCTTGTACTTTCTTTTCTCAATAATTCTTATTAATTCCAAATGACTTTCATGGAGTTTCAGGACTTTTGGAGCTGTGCAGAATAGGTTGCCAATATTTGATCCTTTTCCAGCCAGAATTCCAGCTGTCGGCGTTCTCCCTCTTCATGATAAACCTTGTAAAATAAGAGAGAATAGCCATAAGTATTGTGACATAACGTGAAATAACAGCCCATAATGCTATAAATATCGATATAAAAGCATGATGCAAAATGGACGTATCAACTCCCCCAAGCTTAGACCTCGCTTGTCCTCAAGCGGAAGCCGATATCAAAAAATATGTCCACATGTTTAGAGATAGAGGTGTCGATAAAAATAAAATACGGACATGAGGGCATCATGATCATTCCTATAACAACAACATATATAGATATTGTCATATGATTTCTTATGCTCAAGTAACAATCTATTCAGAATGTCGAGTATGGTTCAGAAACTTCATTGAGAATTAGCAAACTACAATCTCAGTCATTGAAGCAATTGCAATTTATCATAACATCAGAAAGAGTCAAGAATAGAGCTTTTCAGCAAGTCCACATACTCAACTATCATATAATTTTCTACAATTGCTAACACTCACGCAATACTTATGGTTATGGAGTTTTAATCGAACACAGAGAAAGATAGGGGATTATAATTTCACCTCCCAACGTATTCACCTTTGGGTGATGTCAACAATAGTAGTTCATGCTAACTTACATCCAATTGGATATATGTATCGGGATCTTTCCAACATGAGGTGCTTGCCAAAGGATAAAATGAAAAAGGGAAAGGTGAGGATCACCTTGACTCTTGCATAAAGTAAAAGATAGGCCCTTCGCAGAGGGAAGCAGAGGTTGTCATGTGCTTTTAGGGTTGGATGCACAAAATCTTAATGCAAAAGAATGTCACTTTATATTGCCACTTGTGATATGAACCTTTATTAATCAGTCCGTTGCTTTTATTACTTCCATATCACACAATCTTATAAAGCTTATTTTCTCTGCACTAATAAGTCATACATATTTAGAGAGCAATTTTTATTGCTTGCAACATGACAACTTACTTGAAGGATCTTACTCAATCCATAGGTAGGTATGGTGGACTCTCATTGCAAAATTGGGTTTAAGGATGTTTGGAAGCACAAGTAGTATCTCTACTTGGTGCAAGGAATTTTGCTAGCATGAGGGGGAAAGGCAAGCTCAACATGTTGGACGATCCATGAAAATATACTTTAACTGAGATGTGAGAAAACATAACCCATTACGTTGTCTTCCTTGTCCAACATCAACTCTTTAGCATGTCATACTTTAATGAGTGCTCACAATTATAAAAGATGTCCAAGATAGTATATTTATATGTGAAAACCTCTCTTCCTTTATTACTTCCTATTAATTGCAACGATGACCAAAACTATGTTTGTTAACTTTCAACAATTTTTAGTCTCATACTCTTTATGTGTGAAGTCATTACTATCCATAAGGTCAATATGAACTATTTTATTCCTTTTTTATTCTTTCTATTTTCTCAAGATCATAGCAAGATAGCAAAGCCCTTGACTCAACACTAATCTTTATTATAGATAGCTCATGGACTCGATTACATAGAGAGATCACAAAGCAAAACTCAAAACTAATTCATACCAAAACTTTATTCTACTAGATCTAGATATCACTAAAGGGATCGAACTAAGTAAAACGGTAAAGATAGGAGTGTGATGGTGATACGATACCGGGGCACCTCCCCCAAGCTTGGCAGTTGCCAAGGGGAGTGCCCATACCCATGTGATTATGTCCTCGGAGGTGATGAAGGTGGTGATGATGATGATGTAGGCCTCCTTCTCGACCTGCGCTTCAGAATGGAATTTTTCTCCCTTAGATCATCGATCTCTCGCTCGAGGCTTAATATCCTTCTGCATAGTTCCTGTTTGTTTTCATGTCCCCAGGTTGACTTAACGGGACTTCATCTTCGTCTGATCTCGTCTCCTCCTTTCCCTTAGGCTCGTAGTCATCTTCTTCCTAAGTGGTCCAGCCACAATGATCCAAGTCCCCGTAGACTTTAGGGTCTGCAAGGTAATCAGCCACATAGCTTTCCCTTCCAAATCCTGGGACGACATATTGCTCTAATCTGCGGCAGAAACAACTCGAAACAAAGACAGAAGATTTTTGCGTGATACGGTGGTCAAAACCTTCAAGAGATTATATAATGAATTTTAACCGACCAAAAGAAGTAACATACAAGAAAACAGAGTCCAAAAGGCACACGAGGTGCCCATGAGGCAGGGGGCGCGCCCAATAATGGTGAGCACGCCCTCCACCCTCGTGGAGGCCTCGTGTCCTTGTCGGACTACTTCTTATTTCCCTAAATTCTTAAATATTCCAAAATAGAGAAAAATTGCTATTAGAATTGTTTTGGAGTCGGTTTACTTACCGTACCACATACCTATTCCTTTTCGGAGTCTGAAACATTCCGGAAAGTGTCCCTTATGTATTCCTCTGGGGTCACGGTTTCAATAATATTAGTTTTAACATTTATAGGATTACCTGAGATATAATGTTTGATTCTTTGGCCGTTCACCACCTTCGGATTTGTGCCTTTGAAGTTGTTGATTTTTATGGCACCGGAATGATAGACCTCCTAGATAACGTAAGCACCTTCCCATTTAGAGAGAAGTTTTCCTGCAAAAAATCTTAAATGAGAGTTGAATAGCAACACATAATCACCTGCGTTAAACTCACGCTTTTGTATCCCTTTATCATGCCATCTTTTAACTTTTTCTTTTAACAACTTGGCATTCTCATAGGCTTGGGTTCTCCATTCATCGAGTGAGCTAATATCAAATAACCTCTTCTCCATAGGTTTGAATTCATAGTTGAGCTCTTTAATAGCCCAATATTCTTTATGTTCAAGTTCGAGAGGTAAGTGACATGCTTTTCCATAAACCATCTTATATGGAGACATACCCATAGGATTTTTATATGCAGTTCTATAGGCCCATAATGCATCATCCAGTTTCTTGGACCAATTCTTTTTAGATCTATTAACAGTCTTTTGCAAAATTAATTTGAGCTCTCTATTTCTCAACTCTACTTGACCACTAGACTGCGGGTGATAAGGAGATGCAATTCTATGATTAACATCATACTTAGCAAGCATTTTACAAAAAGCACCATGAATAAAATGTGAACCACCATCAGTCATTAAGTATCCAGGGACTCCAAACCTCAAAAAAATAACTTCTTTAAGCATCTTAATAGAGGTGTTATGATCAGCACTACTAGTTGGAATAGCTTCTAGCCACTTAGTAACATAATCAACAACAACTAAAATATGTGTATATCCATTAGAGGCAGGAAAAGGTCCCATATAATCAAAGCCCCAAACATCAAATGGTTCAATAACAAGAGAATAATTCATAGGCATTTCTTGACATCTACTAATATTACCGATTCTTTGACATTCATCACAAGACAAGACAAACTTATGAGCATCTTTGAAGAGGGTAGGACAATAAAAACCGGATTGTAATACCTTATGTGTAGTTCTATATGCAGCGTGGTGTCCTCCATATGGTTTGGAGTGACACTTGCGTAGGATCTGTTCCTATTCATGCTCAGGTACACAACATCTAATAACACCATTTACTTCTTCTTTATAAAGATGTGGGTCATCCCAGAAGTAATGTCTTAAATCATAAAAGAACTTTTTTCTTTTGCTGGTATGTGAAACTAGGTGGTATAAATTTAGCAACAATGTAATTAGCATAATCAGCATACCATGGAGCAGTACGAGAAACATTAATGACCGCTAATTGTTCATCAGGAAAGCTATCATCAATAGGTAGTGGGTCATCAAGAACATTCTCTAACCTAGACAAGTTGCCTGCAACGGGGTTCTCAGCTCCCTTTCTACCAATAATATGCAAATCAAATTCTTGAAGTAAGAGAACCCATCTAATAAGTCTAGGTTTAGCATCTTTCTTTATGATAAGATATTTAATAGCAACATGATCAGTGTGAATAGTTACTTTAAAATCAACAATATAAGGTCTGAACTTATGACAAGGAAATAAAACTGCTAAGAATTCTATTTCAGTAGTAGCATAATTTCTCTGGGCAGTATCAAGAGTTTTACTAGCATATTGGATAACATTTAATTTTTTACCAACTCTTTGCCCTAGAACAACACCTACATCATAATCACTAGCATCACACATAATTTCAAAGGGTAAATTCCAATCAGGTGGCCGAACAATAGGTGCAGTGATCAAAGCTTTCTTAAGTATTTCAAATGCTTCTACACAATCATCATCAAAGACAAAAGGAATATCTTTTTGCAATAAATTAGTCAGAGGTCTAGAGATTTTAGAAAAGTCCTTAATGAACCTCCTATAAAAACCGGCATGACCAAGGAAACTTCTTATACCTTAAATGTCCTTGAGACATGGCATTTTTTCAATAGCATCAACTTTAGCTTTATCAAGTTCAATACCTCTTTCAGAAATTTTATGCCCCAAGACAATACCCTCATTAACCATAAAGTGGCACTTTTTTCAATTCAAGACGAGACTAGTGTCTTCACATCTCTGCAAAACTCGATCAAGGTTGCTCAAGCAATCATCAAAAGAGGATCCATAAACGGAAAAGTCATCCATGAATACCTCACAAATCTTTTCACAAAAGTCAGAGAATATAGCCATCATGCTTCTTTTAAAGGTAGCAGGTGCATTACATAAACCAAAAAGCATACGTCTATAAGCAAAGGTACCAAAAGGGCAAATAAAAGTAGTTTTTGATTGATCGTCCGCTGACACAGATATTTGAGAGAAACCAGAATAACCATCTAGAAAGAAGAAATGTGTGTGTTTGGATAGTCTTTCTAGCATTTGATCAATAAAAGGTAGAGGGTAATGATCTTTCTTAGTAGCTTTATTTAATTTATGGAAATCAATTACGATCCTATAACCTGTAATAATTCTTTGCTGAATCAATTCATCTTTATCATTAGGAACAATAGTAGTACCTCCCTTCTTAGGGACGCAATGGACAGGACTTACCCAATCAGTATCAGCAACTTGATAAATTATACCTGCCTCAAGGAGCTTTAGTATCTCCTTTCTTACCACTTCTTTCATCTTAGGATTTAACCGTCATTGATGATCTCTAACTGGTTTGGAACCTTCATCCAATTTAATTTTGTGTTCGCATAGAGTGGGACTGATGCCCTTAAGATCATCCAGAGTATATCCAATAGCAGCGTGGTGCTTCTTCAGAGTTTTCAATAATCTTTCCTCTTCTTGCTCTGAAAGGTTAGTACTAATAATAATAGGATATATCTTCTTTTCATCAAGATAAGCATATTTAAGATTATCAGGTAAAGGTTTGAGCTCAAACACGGGATCACCCTTGGGTGGAGGAGGATCCCCTAGGATTTCAACATGCAAGTTGTGTTTCAGGATAGGGCCCTGTTGAAAGAATACTTCATCTATTTCCCTTCTTTCATTCATAAACATATCATTTTCATGGTCTAACAAATATTGTTCTAAAGGATCAGTAGGAGGCATGGCAATAGAAGCAAGACCAATAATTTCATCCTTACTAGGTAATTCTTTATCATGGGGTTGTCTACGAAACTTAGCAAAATCAAACTCATGAGACATATCCCCTAAGCCAATTGTAACAACATTCTTTTTGCAATCAATCCTAGCATTAACATTATTCAAGAAGGGTCTACCAAATATAATGGGACAAAAGCTATCTTGTGGGGAACCAAGAACAAGAAAATCAGCAGGATATTTAACTTTCTCACACAGGACTTCAACATCTCTAACAATCCCAAATGGTGTGATAGTATCTCTATTGGCAAGCTTAATTTTAACATCAATATCTTCCAACTCAGTGGGTGCAATATCATGCATAATCTCTTCATATAAGGAAAAAGGTATTGCACTAGCACTAGCACCCATATCAGATAAGCCATGATAACAATGATCTCCTATTTTAACAGAAATAACAGGCATGCCTACAACAGGTCTATGTATCTTAGCATCAGGTTTAGCAATATTAGCAGCTTCCTCACAGAAGTAAATAACATGCCCATCTATATTATCAGCCAAGAGATCTTTAACCATAGCAATACTAAGTTCAACTTTAATTTGCTCAGGAGGTGTATATGTTCTAGTATTACTCTTACGAACAATAGTTGAAGCTTTAGCATGATCCTTTATCCTAACAGGGAAAGGCGGTTTCTCAACATAAGTAGTAGGAACAATAGGATAGTTATAAGTGATAGACTTTTCTTCAACTGTAATAGGTGCAACTACTTTTACTTCAGTGGGAGGATTATATTTAAACCACTTATCCTCAGGGAGATCAACGTGAGTAGCAAAAGATTCACAGAAAGAAGCTACTATCTCAGAGTCAAGTCCATATTTAGCGCTAAATCCATGAAAAGCATCGGTATCCATAAAAGATTTAACGCAATCAAACTTTGGTGTCATACCTGACTCCTTACCATCGTCGGAACCCCAATCTTCAGAGTTGCGTTTAATCCTTTCCAAAAAGTCCCATTTGAATTGAATAGTCTTCAGCATATAAGAACCAGCACAGGAAGTATTGAGCATGGTGTGATCATTGAGATAAAGCCGAGCATAAATTTTTTGAATAATCATATCTCTTGAGAGCTCATGATTGGGGCATGAATATAACATTGACTTAAGCCTCCCCAAGCTTGAGCAATGCTTTCTCCTTCGTGAGGCCAAAAATTATATATATAATTACGATCACGATGAACAAGATGCATAGGATAGAACTTCTGGTGAAATTCCAATTTCAATCGTTTATAGTTCCAAGATCCCGTATCATCACATAGCCTATACCATGTCAATGTGTCTCCCTTCAAAGATAAATGGAAGACCTTCCTCTTAACAACATCATCGGGTATACCTGCAAGCTTAAATAATCCACAAACTTCATCCACAAAGATAAGGTGTAAATCGGGATGCAATGTTCCATCTCCTACAAAGGGATTAGCTAGCAGTTTCTCTATCATACCCGAAGGAATCTCAAAGTAAACATTTTCAATAGGTTCAGTAGGTTTAGGAGAAACTCTTTTCTCTACTGGTCGGGGTGAAGATGCCCCGAACAAGGCCCTCAAAGGATTAGTTTCCATAGTAACCAGTGACAGAAAATTTCAGCACACTATATAAATGTTTCCTTCCCAAGTTCCACTCACCAAAGGCGCTTCACTCCCCAGCAACGACGCCAAAAAAGAGTCTTGATGACCCACAAGTATAGGGGACCTATCATAGTGTCGAAACCAATGAGGAGCAGAAGGAAATGACAAGCGGTTTTCAGTAAGGTATTCTCTGCAAGCACTGAAATTGTAGGTAACAGATAGTTTTGTGATAAGATAATTTGTAACGGGTAACAAGCAATGAAAGTAAATAAGGTGCAGCAAGGTGGCCCAATCCTTTTTGTAGCAAAGGACGAGACTGGACAATATCTTATAATGAGAAAAGTGCTCTCGAGGACACATGGGAATTATCGTCAAGCTAGTTTTCATCACGCTCATATGATTCACGTTCGGTACTTTGATAATTTGATATGTGGGTGGACCGGTGCTTGGGTACTGCCCTTTCTTGGACAAGCATCCTACTTATGATTAACCCCCTATTGCAAGCATCCGCAACTACAAAAGAAGTATTAAGGTAAACCTAACCATAGCATGAAACTAGTGGATCCAAATCAGCCCCTTACGAAGCAATGCATAAACTAGGGTTTAAGCTTCTGTCACTCTAGCAACCCATCATCTACTTATTACTTCCCAATGCCTTCCTGTCATAGCTCTAGAATAATGCTTGTAATTAGTGGCATTGCATCCATGCATCATGTCTAATTTCTGAAAGTTGAACGGAGGAAATTTGAAAGCCTCAAAACATTTAAATAAAAGAAGGGCAAATAACCCTGGAAAATGCATCCAAAGTTTCCAAAATGGTCTTCAATGGTGTTTGATAATTTTGGGAAGGGTTTTGATCCAAACCAAAAATATGGAACATTTTTGAGGAATTATTTTGGCCATTTGGATTTAAATTAATAAATATTTGAATTGGATTTAATTCTTCTATAAAAGAATTTCAGGTCCAATAATTCTGGAAACCTATGGGTGGCTCTAAATATATCCTAACAGACCACATAGGGATTTCCAGGAGGATATAAAATAGTTTGGTTTTGAAAACCAAATTCAAACAAATTGCAAAAAGAACAGAAAATAGAAATAAATAGAAAGACAGAAACTTACCTGAGCCCACTTACCTGGCCTTCTACTGTAGCAGCCCAGCCCACCATCGCAGCCATCCCTGTCGTCTTCCTCCTCGGACAGTAGGATGCAGGCGCGTGGCCGGAGCGCGCGGGCACACGACCAGGCCACCTCTTGCCTCTCTGCATGTCTCCTCATCGCCCTGAGGATGCCACGCACCCCTCTGGACTGCTCTCACTGTCTCCCGTGCTTCTCCCCTTCTCTGCTCTCTCTCCCTCTCGCTCCTGAGCGGCCCCGTCGCCGCCGTCCACCGCTGGCATAGCCACCGGCCTCCCCTACACCCCTAGACATGCCCCTGAGATCCACAAAGACTCCCTCGTCCTCTCCACCGAGTCATGCAACGCCGGGTGCCCGGGAACGCCGCCACCACCGTCGTCTTCAACTCCGGTCTCCGAGATCGCCGGCAATGCCCTGACGTCGTCCGACCTTCCCCAAGCCCACTGAGACGCGTGCTGCAACCGCTGTGAGCTCATGGACCGATCCCCCTCCTCCCCTGCTCGCGCTCATACTCTATATCCATTCCCCACCTCCGCTAGAACTTGCCGCCGCCGCGAATGTCGCTGTCGTCGTTACCGTGGGCCAACGCCGCATATGAGCACCTGGTCGAGTTCCTGCTGCCCCGTAGCCTCTGCCATGCTCTTCGTTCGCTCTAAATCGAGCTGCAGCCCTGCGCCAGTGCTGGCCCGAACTCCGGCCACCGCCGCGAACTTGCCTCCGGCAAGCTCGGGCCACCTCAGCCCGTGCCGCTTGCACAGATGAATGCGTGCGAGTCCCAGCTCCGCGTAGATGCCCTCATCCGCCCCTTTGGTCGCCGGAGATGCAAACCCGAACGTCTCCGCCGTCTCTGGCTTCGCCGGTGATGAGCCGCGGGTCAACTCCGGTGGGTTGACCCCAGTTGACCAGGGTTTGACTGTCCTGAGCCTATGACAGGTGGGCCAATGCCCCTGTTTGTTTAGCATTAGCATTTAATTAGTGTTAACTAATTTAGTTAGTTAGATGTGACACTGACATGCAGGCCCCACATGTCAGGTTTGACCTGGACCCGCCCCAGTTGATTTGTGACATCACACCGACGTCATGCTGATGCAGTAAAGTTTTCTGGAATTAAAATAAATTAGAAATGATTTATAAATTTCAAAAAATACCCCAAACTTCTAAAAATCATAGAAATTAAACCGTAACTCCAAATGAAATAAGTTATATATGAAAAATGATTAGAAAAATCCAAAGAATATGAATATGGCATTTTCATGCATGTTTGAACAAGTTAACCTCACTGAATAGGACAATTCATGATTATGGAATAAATGGTAATTGGTTTTGGAGTTGGAATTTGCTATAGGTCTGAATTCCACTTCAATGAATATGACTAACTGTTGCACTAGGTCAATTCAGTACCTTAATATGACATATGATTCATATGTATGTGCATTGCATTGATTGCGGTTCCTTTTGTGTTTGCCGGTGATTGTCCCCCCTCAGTAGATGTGTTCCGACGACGTGATCGATGACACTGATGAAGAGCTATACTATCTTCAGAAGTGCCAGGCAATAAAAGCCCCCTTGTTCATTCCGATACAATCCCACTCTCTCACTCCTGCTCTCTTTTACTGCATTAGGATAACAACATTTCAACTGTTACATGCTGCGGTAGTTGAACCCCTTATCCTCTGCATGACGTGTCATTGCCACAGTAAATAGATGAAACCCACTAGCATGAGTAGGAGTTGTTTGAGCCTTGATGTGCCTACTCATTCATGCTTGTTTGTCATGCCGGCTATTGCTTAGAGCTGAGTCAGGTCTGATTCATCAGGGATGAATTGGATTGTTGTGAAACATGTCCTACTGTGTGTGAGCTAAGTGTGTGAACACGATTTGGTAAAGGTAGCGGTGAGAGGCCATGTAGGAGTACATTGTGGGTTATCTCATTGAAGCAGTCCTAAGGAACTGAGTTCTGTGTTTGTGATCCATGAACAGTTACTACCACACATTGGAATGCTTAAGTGCCCCTCTCGACTTATTAATCAACCTGATCTCTGTCCAGGAGTTGCAACTAGTTTCTAGTGTTTGTAGGTAGTGTTAGTAGTCTACCAAGTGGCACCCGGTACAGGTGGGCTTGGGACAGACTAGGCACCGTGTCACAGTGTACCAAGCATAGATCCACCCGTCGAGGTGGGCTTGGGAACCCTGCACACATCGTTTGGGGCCGTGAGCGACACCCCAGCCGGATCTCCTTGGGGATGGAACCCGAATAGGCGATAAACCTGGACGAGAGACTTGTGTGGTTAGTCAGGTCGTGGCCGACACCCTCGCCAGTCTTTCGCTTGAAGGTTGCCGAGATACATGACATGTACATGTCGGTAAGTGGCGAGAGCGTGTGTGAAGAAGTACACCCCTGCAGGGTTAATATGATCTATTCGAATAGCCATGTCCGCGGTAAAGGACTTTTGGGTTGCCTATACAGTTCATAGACAAGTGAAAGTGGATATTCTAAAATGCGTAAGATAAGCGTGAGTGCTATGGATGGCGTTCTCGTAGGGAGATGGGAGCGGATCCATAGTGGTGTATTGATATGGTGAATATGTGGACTCGTGTGCGCCACCTCAAAAGAGTTACTTGCAGTCGTAGCTCAGGATAGGCACTGAGTCAAAGCTGGCTTGGTGCAGTTAAACCCCACCACCTCTTTGTTGATAATGATGCATATGTAGTTAGTTCTGATGTAAGTCTTGCTGGGTACATTTGTACTCATGTTTGCCTATTTTATGTTTTTGCAGAGAGACTTCCGTCTCACTAGTAGTTTCACGTGGACTTCGATGTTTAGCTTGTTACCTCAGCTATGATCTTGAGCCCTCGGCAGGATCTAGTAGTTAGTCAGACTTCTCAGCCTCTTTCATTTGTAGATGTCTGTACTCAGACATATGAGCTTCCGCATGTGCTTTGACTTGTATGCTCTGATTGTTGGGTCATGAGACCCATGCTTGTAATATCTCGCTCCTCGGAGCCTATTGAATAAAATACTTGAGTTGTAGAGTCATGTTGTGATGCCATGTTGTATTTGCACATATCGAGCATATTGTGTGTATGTTATTGAAATGCTTGGTATGTGCTGGATCTGACTATCTAGTTGTTTATCCTTGGTAGCCTCTCTTACCGGGAAATGTCTCCTTGTGCTTCCACTGAGCCTTGGTAGCTTGCTACTGCTCCGGAACACTTAGGCTGGCCGGCATGTGTCCTTCTTTGTTCCTGTGTCTGTCCCTTTGGGGAAATGTCACGCGGTGTTTACCAGAGTCCTGCTAGCCCAGTTGCTACAGCCCGAAATCACTCGCTGATGACCGACACGTTCGTTGTTGGGTCATGTATGCCTGTCCCTGTGAGTTAGTGCCACTTTGGGTTCACAACTAGCCATGTCAGACCGGGCTCCTTGTCATATGGATGCTAGCGACACTATCATATACCTGTGCCAAAAGGCGCAAACGGTCCCGGGCAAGGTAAGACGACACCCGTGGGAATACCGTGCGTGAGGCCGCAAAGTGATATGAGGTGTTACATGCTAGATCGGTGTGGTTTTGAGTCGGGGTCCTGACAGCTTTGGTATCAAAGCCTGATTGCCTGTAGGTTTACCAAGTCAAACTGGTCGAAGTTGAGTCTAGAAATTCTTTAGTTATATAAGGGAATTGATTGTGGGATGGAACGTAAGGCTCTTTTTACTCCATATACCTTATGCCCTTCTGATATGAGTCATCTTATCTTTCCTACGGGGTTAAGGAACTAGGCTTTCTCTTCTGTCTATCAGGATCACATGTTACTAATCCGTAGACTCATAAGATTGTTGGATTTAAGCCTCAATTTAGTTTCTACTACTTCGTGTATTCATAGCTAGCCTCAGATTCTCGATATTGTGCTTCTGAGTGGTTATGCCACCATTTTTGCAGGATGTCTCAAATCTTTTGAGCATTTACAGCCGTTATGATGTCCGAGTCATCCCAGGTTTCTAAACAATCTGATGCATTTGCAAAATCCTTTCCCTCTGATTTCGATGTTCCTTTAGGCCAGGTTAATCACACTAATTGTTGAGTTGAGGTATTCTATTGCCTCGACATATATGTTGGAATTATTATTATGACCCTAGGTGTCTTAGAGTACCACCTAGTAAGCTAGCCATGATTTGTGTTTCCAGTGTGATGACTCTGGCCATCATTCCTGAAAGCATCTTGTGATGCCACTTAGTTAGTAGGCATTCTACTCCAGGGTCTTTGAACCCGAGATTCACCCTACTTACCTCATGATGTTAGTGTTTGCTCGTTCCTTTATGTTATTAGTAACCTTTGCATTAGTCCTCGTGGTCCGTGGTATTTCCTTCTTCCAATACCATGAACTATTTATGGAAGAAGTTCCTCGTTGAACCGAAAGATCACAACCAGAGTGCTCTTGATGAGTTCTCGATTCTATGTTGATACTCTGCCAACTCTACCTTCTGCATGGTTTATCCGGAAGAAACCTGTTGAACTTGGTTCAACATGCTAATCCATGCATCCACAACTCAGAAAATCATATGTTCTTTTGAGTTGTCCCATTCTAGTTGTCTTCCGACCCTCGTCTATCAGTTGATAGTCAAGAGTATGCGTGTGTCGGTGTACAAAAAGAGGGCTACACATTTTGTACCCCTATAACTGTGCACGGGCAGTCCGAGCCACGAACGCCACCGCACCGAGCAAGGCAAGGGAGGTGAGACAAAGTAAGGCCGAGGCTCGAAAGGAGCAGAACGACGCCAAGACCAAGACCACGAAGAGCAAAGGGAACGAAGCAGACTCCCCCGGCAAGATCCTTGCTGAGGGACGGTTTTAGCAAACCCGGCAAGGCCCTTGCCGTGGAGGCTCGCCCCACACCTACAGAGCGAATCACCCTTGAGTCCACTGCCCCCATGGGGCAAGGATTCGGGGGACATCCCCGTGGTGGCATGCAGATCTTTGTGAAGACATTCGAGATCAGATACACACTATAGAAGATGACGACCCTTGGCGGGATCCCAGCCAAGGAGGACCACAAGGCCCCCAGCAGGAGCCTTGCCGGGGATGATAGCAGGCGCCCCAGCAAGACCCTTGTTGGGGCCCCGGCAAGACCCTTGCCGGGACTACGGCGAGGCCCTTGCCAAGGACACCCGTAGGGCCACCATCAGGCCCACGTGAATTCCAACCTCTACCACCCTTCGCATGCAGCTGCTGACCCAGCCAGTTGGGCTGGCACCTACGTGGCGGCAAGCGGATCTTCGTGGACACCCACCGCTGCACCACCTCAGCTACTTGCCTACCTACATGGCACCATGGGCACCGCTGGCCAGGGCGCGTGTCAACACGAAAGAGATTGGCGACAGACAAGACTGGGCTCTCCCCCGTCCCCAATAAAGCAGGGACACCTAAGCACGACGCATTAAATGCGCCCTGTCATGTAATGCGAGGGATAAACTCGCATCACTGTGCCCTTTCCACCTCCTGTGTGCCACTGTGGCAACCCCTTTCCCTATAAAAGGAGGCCCAAGGCGACCAGGAGGGGGATTTGGCTTTTTGGAGCTCCTCACACCCCATTGCTAGCTCAAGAACACAGATAAACAAATCATCAAGGCAGGAGTAGGGTTTTACGCATCCTCGCGGCCCGAACCTGGATAAAGAACCCGTGTGCTATCTGTTTGATCCGCCCTTCTCACAACCCCGCGCCCCGCAACCGTAGTAGGGATTCTCGTGATCCTATAGGTGTCGTCCTCGCACCGACATCTTTGGCGTGCCAGGTAGGGGATGCAGTTGTGAGAATCGGCTCTAGCGGTTAGTTCGACGCTTCTTCATCGTCATGGCGCCCAAGAAGAAGATGACGGTGGCGGTTGGCCCGTCGGGAGCCGGACATTCCGTCCCGATGCGGGCGAGCAGCGGACCGGTCGCGGAAAGGACCCGGGGCACCGTTCGCGAACACCAACACCGTCCCAGCAGCCGAAGTTTGGGAGGCAGCGATGTTCGTGCGCCTGGTAACGGGCCGCACGCCGCCAAATCCAAAGACGGAGCCAAGCCCTCCGCGGGTGGCGCGGGGCCTTCCAGGATCGCTGCCACCTCACCCGAAGGAAAGGCGAGGGCTTCCAAGACTCCCACGCTGACACCGACGGCGCGCTCCTCTCAAGCGGCGCGCGACGAACGGCGTAATCACGCCGAGAACCCTGGGCATCACCGCGGAAAGATCCCCGAGCGCCGTTCCCGGGATTTAGAAGACCTGCCCGCCCGCCAAGGCGCTGGTGAGGATGGCGTGCAACCGCGGGGTTGTGATGGAACTCCTTCTGACATGGTCAGAAGTTGAAGCGCGTTGCGATCCGTGCAGGTTTCGCTGCCAGCAACGCCGGCGGAAGCCCTGGCGCGCGCGCAGTTGCTCCTCGATTTCCCTCCCACTACGGGGAAACTCGACGAATGGAGAGCCACCATCCGAAGCCTTGTTGCGATGGCCAACAAAGATGAACCGAGTCCGGTGGAGCCCCCGGGTCGACGCTCCGACGGAGTCCCACGCACCAGTGGCGGGAGAGCCGGCGGCGCCGTGACCACGGTGCACTCGCCTCCTCCACGCCCGGTACCGCGGACGCCAACCCGTCGCGACGTCACGGGCGACGAGATCTCCGTAGCATTGTCCGACCCGCGGGTCCACCGTGACCAGCGCCAAGTTCTTCGGTAACGAGAACATGAAGACGCTCGAACCACCATCGAGCGGCGGCACGGAGCGCGCCACCAATTAGACAGGCGAGCAGGGCCTGCTATGAGCCACCTAGCACCGGGGAGCCCTGGAGGCCTACCTTACGAGGTAGGCTGTCCGGCTTTTACCCGTGAGCTCCGGCAGTTCCAGTGGCCCACTCACCGCACATTCAAACCCGACGTGGGCGAAAAGTATAGTGGCAAGACCCATCCGTCCGAGTTCCTCAGCGTCTACACCATCGCGATGCAAGCTGCCGGAGCCCGCGATGATAAGGTGCTTGCGAATTAGTTTCCGTTGGCTCTTAAACCCAACGCCATGTCATGGTTGATACACTTGCCGGTAGACTCTATTTCCTCCTGGTCGGATTTGTGCCATGAGTTCGTGGGCGCCTTTACTGGAGGCCACCAAGCCCATGGCCAAGCAAGCGACCTGCACGTCATTCCCCAGAAGGGAGGTGAGAGTCTCCGCAAGTATATTCAGAGGTTCAGCCAGGTACCGTACAATATCCCTGATGTTCACCCTGCCGCCATCATCAGCGCGTTCCACCAGAATGTGCGTAACCGCAAGATGCGCGAAGAGCTGGGAATGAACAAGGTGAGAGATGTAGCCGAACTCTATGTTCTTGCTGACAAATGTGCCCGAGCCGAAGAGGGAAGGAAGTACCCCGGCGAAGATGCCGGCGTGGAAACCGACTCCTCAGATGAGGATACTACCGCCCCGGCGAAGAAAGGCCGGCGCCGCAACAGGAAGCGCAAAGGAAAAGCTGTGCTTGCCGTCGAGGGATCTGAAGACGCCGGCTCCACCAAGAAAACCAAGGCAGATGACCCCAGCAAGGGGGTTGCCGGGTGTGTCGCCTGCCAGGCCTTGGCGGCTGCCGAGAAGCCGGGAAACTCCAACAAGCGATATTGCAAGATCCATCACACCAAGGGCCATGCTCTCTAGGACCGTCGACAGGTTGAGCTGCTCGCTGAGAAGCAGAGGGCTGAGTATGAGAGGCGGGACAAGGAGAAAGGCCCAGACGGTGCTGAGGGGTCCGGAAAGAAGCATGACGGCCATGCGGGCCGTCGCGGCAAGGATAAGCAACAGGAGAGGCCCGCCCAGGGCCGTGACAGAAAGCCAGAAGACGACGATCACGAAGAGGACGACGAGTGCGGCGACCAAGAGTTTCAGAAAGCTACAGAGGCCATGTGCATCGACAGCGGCGCCTCGCTGCACACTTCTCACCGCTGGCTCAAACAGTGGGCGCGAGAGAATACAGCGGCAGAGCCGTCGTTTGATGCCCAAAGGCTGCTGAAGTGGTCCAGCACACCTATCAGTTTCGACACTGAGGACCACCCTGATCGCACTACTGCAGTCGGGTGCTTGCCATTGTTGGTTTCACCAACAATACGTAACCTCAAGGTGACGAAGATGCTAGTCAATGGCGGGGCCGGTCTGAACTTGATCTCGCCTGCCGTGATCGAGAAACTGCAGATTCCTGATGGAGACCTCGAAGAGACGGGCACGTTTCAGGGGGTCAACCCGGGAGAAGCCAACCCAAGGGAAAGGTCACGCTGCCCGTGACTTTTGGAATCGACCTGAACTTCGGGATGGAGAGGATCGTGTTTGATGTTGCCAAGATCCCCTTGCCCTACAACGGGATCCTTGGCTGCCCAGCGCTGGCCAACTTCATGGCGGCGTCACACTACGCCTACAACACCCTGAAGATGCCAGGACCTATGACGATCATCACCATCCCCTCCGACAAGAAAGATGCGCTGGTTTGCGCTGACCAACTATACCAGCAAGCAGTTGCAGCAGCTGCCGCCGCTAGGGCACTTGCTCCTGCCGCTGGGACCCCGGGAGGGAAGAAGAAGAAGAAGACCGGTGAGACCTCGGACACCCACTCCGGCAAGTGCACCTCTTCGGAGTGTAGCACTGCCGTCGAGGACGTGCCAGAGAGCTCTACTGGCGGAAACAAGAAGCCCAGGGCCATACACCGGGAACCAAGAAGGTCTCTGTCAATGAGGACGGCACAGGGGGAGCTTTTACCATAAGCTCCACCCTTGACGACAAATAGGAAGACGCGCTCGTCACCTTCCTGCGGGCGAATGTCGATGTGTTTGCATGGCAAGCTTCCGACATCCCCGGTGTTCCCAGGGAGGTGATTGAGCACCACCTTGCTGTCTGCCCTCATGCGCGGCCCGTCAAGCAGAAGGTCAGAAAGCAAGCTTTGGAACGACAAGAGTTCATTACAGAAGAGATCCGGAAACTGGAAGCAGCGGGTTTGGTAAGAGGAGTGCTCCATCCAACGTGGTTGGCCAATCCGGTCGTGGTGCGCAAGGCAAATGGGAAGTGGAGACTGTGTATTGATTACACAGATATCAATAAGGCTTGCCCTAAAGACCCCTTCCCGTTGCCGCGCATCGACCAGATTGTTGACTCCACGGCTGGGTGTGATCTGCTGTCATTCCTCGACGCCTACTCCGGCTACCACCAGATCTTCATGACAAGAGAAGACGAAGAGAAAACGACATTCATCACCCCATGTGGTACGTATTGTTTCATGCGGATGCCTTTCGGGTTGAAGAGTGCTGGTTCGACATTTGCAAGGGCGGTCCAGATTGGTTTTGAACCCCAGCTCCATAGAAATATGGAAGCTTATATGGATGACATAGTGGTCAAAACCAAGGACAGGGCAACCCTCATACCAGATTTGCAAGAAACATTTGCAAACCTGCGCAAGATCAATCTCAAACTGAACCCTGAGAAGTGCGTCTTTGGCGTCCTGTCTGGCAAGCTTCTCGGGTTCTTGGTGTCACAACGTGGGATAGAGGCCAATCCGGACAAAATCAAAGCTATAGAGCATATTGAGGCACCCAAGCGAATCAAGGATGTGCGTCGGCTTGCTGGTTGCGTCGCCGCCATGGGCAGGTTCATTTCCAAGTCTGCCGAGCGCGCCCTTCCCTTTTTCAAGATCCTGAAGAAGGCGGGCCCGATGGAGTGGACGCCAGAAGCCGAAGCAGCACTGCAAGGTTTGAAGAAGTACCTCTCTTCCGCGCCAGTACTAGTTGCGCCTAGGCCGCAGGAACCGTTGCTGCTATACCTGGCGGCAACGGACCAGGTGGTCAGCGCCGCACTAGTGGCGCAGAGAGAGGTTGACGACGAGGCTATGGCAGCGGCAGAGCCCGACACCACCAATGCAGAGACGACACAGCCAGTTAACGTGCCGCCGAAGAAGAAAATGATGCAGCACCCGGTCTACTTTGTTAGTTCCCTCCTGCAGGGGGCTAGATCGAGGTACTCCAGCGTGCAGAAACTACTATTCGGCCTTCTTATGGCCTCGAGGAAGCTGCGTCACTACTTCCAGGCGCACGAGATCACTGTCGTCACTTGCTTCCCTCTGTAGTGGATATTGCACAATCCGGATGCAACGGGAAGAATTGTGGAATGGGCCCTGGAGTTGTCCAGCTTTGGCCTCAAGTTTGAAAGTACCTCGACAATTCAGAGTCGAGTTCTAGCGGAGTTCATTGCAGAATGGACCGCAACGCCTGACGAAGAAGCCCAAGAGACTGCTCTCCCCGGCAAGGAAGCAAGTTGTGATTGGATCATGTACTTTGATGGAGCTTTCTCCTTACAAGGCGCCGGGGCTGGCGTACTGCTTGTCGCGCCCACTGGAGAGCACCTCAAGTACGTGATCCAGATGCACTTCCCCAGGGAGGTGTCAACCAACAATACGTCAGAGTACGAAGGGCTGCTTGCCGGTCTTAGGATCGCGGTGGACCTCGGAATCAAGAAACTCATTGTCAAGGGGGACTCGCAGCTTGTCGTCAAGCAAGTCAACAAGGATTACCAGAGCCCGCTGATGAAGGCCTACGTCGATGAAGTGAGAAAGTTGGAAGAGCGTTACGACGGTATACAGGCTGAACACGTTCCCCGAGCGGAGAACGATATCGCCAATTACCTGTCCAAACGCGCTGCCCTCAAGCTGCCTGTGGAACCAGGTACCTTTGTGCTTCAGCTAACTCAGCCATCCGTTGATCCATCAATAGAGCAGAATAAGAGGAGGAAATCAGGGCCCGGCAAGTACTTTCTTGCCGAGCTCCCCGCAGCCGCCGGCAAGGATGTTCCCAAGGATACTGAGCCCGCCACGGGACGACTGGCTCCGGCGGAGCGTCAAGATCTTGCCGTCGAGAGAGCCGCTCCTATAGCGGAGGAAATGCCTTTAGCCCTCACCGTCCAGCCCCAGGCTCCAGCATGGGCACAACATACCGGCTGATTCCTCCAAACAGGGGAACTTCCCGAGGAGCAGGAAGAAGCGGAGAAAGTAGCCCGTCGCTCTACCATGTACCAGTTCGTCCATGACGTCCTGTACAGAAAGAGGCCGAACGGTGTGAAATTGAAGTGTATCCCTCAAGAGGAAGGACTGGAGCTGTTGGCAGAGATACACAAAGGCATATGTGGATCCCACATTGGGTCAAGGGCCCTTGCCGGCAAGGCATTCCGACAAGGCTTCTTCTGGCCCACCGCCCTCTAGGATGCGACGACACTAGTCACCAGGTGTGAAGCGTGTCAGTTCCATTCAAGGAAGCTCCATCAGCCAGCCCAAGCCCTTCAAACCATTCCTCTCCCCTGGCCCTTCTCGGTCTGGGGGCTCGACATACTGGGCCCTTTGCCCCGCGATGTCGGGGACTTTGAGTACTTGTACGTTGCAATCGACAAGTTCACAAAGTGGCCAGAGGTGGAGGCAGTGAGGAAGGTCACAACTTAGTCAGCCGTCAAGTTCTTCAAGGGACTAGTGTGCCGTTTTGGCGTGCCTAACAGGGTTATCACCGACAACGGCACCCAGTTCACAAGCCGCACCTTCATGAAATATACCCAAGACCTCGGTAGCAAAGTCTGTTTTGCTTCCGTTGCTCACCCGCGAAGCAATGGTCAAGCTGAGAGGGAAAATGCTGAAGTACTGCGAGGCTTGAGGACCAAGACCTTTGATAGGCTGCACAAGAGTGGAAGGCACTGGATTGATGAGCTGCTGATGGTTCTTTGGTCGATTAGGACGACACCAAACCGAGCCGCCGGCCAGACACCTTTTGCCCTGGTATACGGGGCGGAAATAGTTCTCCCCACTGAACTCATATACGGGTCACCTCGAGTGCTCGCTTATGACGAGCTTGAGCAAGAGCAACTGCGGCAAGATGATGTAGTGCTCCTTGAGGAAGATCGTCTTCGGGCGGCTGTCAGAGCAGCACGCTACCAGCAAGCCTTGCGCCGCTACCATAGCCGCAAGGTTCATGCCCGGAGCCTTGAGGAAGGCGACCTTGTCCTTTGGCATGTTCAATCGGCCAAGAATTCCAACAAGTTGACGCCAAAGTGGGAAGGCCCTTATCAGGTAATACGAGTCACCAGGCCCGGCGCAGTCCGCCTGGAGACCGAAGATGCTGTTCCGGTGAGTAACTCCTGGAATATTGAGCATCTTCGCAAGTTTTACCTGGAAGGCGCGGCTTGCCGGGCCCCCCGGCAAGCCACCTTTTGTAATAGCATTGCCGATGATGCATGTAACCCTTTGTACAAAGCCAGGCGCAGACCCTGAGCATAAATAAATGAAGCGCTGGCGCCCTAAGTTATAGCATGCATGCTAGGTCAAGTATCGTCCTTGGTTAGGGTTGATAGTGCTTAGCGGCGACTAACCCCTAGCTTAGAGGTCGAGTGTGCGTCTCTTTGCTGATCTTTTGTCTTCTTTGGTTCGCAGGACGCACAGATATCCTTGTCAGATCACTTGGGGATGAGAAAGAAAAGAGGGACAGACTGGCATCTAAACCCCGACAAGCCAGTATTGCCGATGGCTGCGAGTACAAAGATTCGCCCATGGAAAACCAGAGTTGCCGGGGGCTACAGCTTCAGATAAGTTCTTCACCCCTTATCATGCATTCCCTTATGGACTGAGGGATGTGAAACCTCATTTTTTCCCAAAGCTACCGTGCTCCCATAAAAACTCTAGGCCCTAGGGCTCGTTCCTGGGGCCAGGTTTGGTCGTAGTCGCGGCAGCAAAAGAATGAAACGAGGAGCCTGAACCCACCTCATCCCTGCCTCTGCCAAAAGCGTGAGAAAGGTCAAGTGAAGTGGGAAGACGGCAGGTCCTGTTACCGGGCAAGGAAATGTTTATCTTGAGGATATCAAGGTTTTACTCCTCATCGTGGGTTCTACCCGCAAACAAATGACCCGGCAAGCATCCCCTTTTCATTAAAAACATTCCACTCAGGTACAACCCATAGGGAATGAAAAACATGAATGGTGGGATTACAAGTTTTAAATTCAGCTAAAGCCTAAAGGCTTACAAACTAAAAAGAGATAAGGTGCCCGTAATCCCTTTCTTGTCCCTCTCCTCAGGAGACAGGTCAAGGAGGCGAAAAGGGCAAAAGGGAGCGCCTAGGCGAGCTACGAGTGGCAGGAGGCACCAAGAGAACATCTCGGCGACGGTCCGAAGGCTGGATGGTGATGGCAACGCCGGAAGCAGAGCTCGAAGATGAGGCGGTAGGACGTCAGCATGCGTCGAAGGCGTCAGTGCCCGCGTACTCTGATTTGACAGCCTTGCCGCCCGCCCTCTTCCTCTTCCGCAGCCTCCCAACGCCAGCCACCCAAGGAGACGACCCCAAGAAGTTCAGGAAGCCGGCGACACGGATGATAGGATCGCAGGTGCCGCACGGAGCAGCGTCCGACACCTAGTCGGACCCGTCATCCTGCCGCCCGCTACCCTCGTCGTTGCTACCGCTATCCTCCTCATCACTCCCGCCCGAGGAGGAGTCTTTGCTATTAGAAGAGCTCTCCACGCAGCACCTTGCCCGAGTCCCGAAGCACCCAAAGACCTTGATGGAGAGGAGGCCGCCCTCCATCAGCTTCAAATGGAGGGTAAGCCCCGCCGTCAAGCGGTGGATATGAGCGAACATCTTCCACCCTCGGCCAAGATACATCACGTGAGGGGCTGGGAAGTCGACGCGAGCTCACGTACCGCTGATCCAACAGCCCCTCATGTGCAACTGCAAGGACTCCGGCGGATCCAGCTCAATCTCCCTCGCGAATGGAGACGGGAGACGAAGAATACGGCGAGGCGACCGGGCGCAGCCTGACGAAGAACTCGCATGGGTCATCCCCAACATGGCCCTCCATGGGGGGGAGGAACTACCGGCGGAGGCGGGACCGGCGCGCCGCCCCGTTCTCCTCTTCCCTGAGCGCCTCGGCCTCGCCCACGGCCTCGCCCGCGGCCTCGCCCCCTCCCCCTTCCCCTTGCAGCTGGCTCTGCCACCGCGGGTAAAGGGGAAGGGAGGGCGCATTGTCGAGCAGCGACCCTCGCCGCCACCATTGAAGAGCCAGGATTCCCTCTCTCCATGGCGGATGGAGGGAGGGGGGGAGCAGAAGATGAAGAAGAGAGAAGATGGAAGAGTGCGAGACTCCATTTCCTTCCCCCCGGCTCTTTATAAAGAGCCAGGATGGGGGCTCAGCCACCCCACTTAGCCAATCAAGACACGAAAGGCGCAGGGAACTGGGACCAACTCGCTGCCCCGGCCCGCGACGGCCCGGTTTCCCGCCTCCACCGTTCGCCACCCTGAGTGCGTGAGAACCACGTGGCAGGCATGCAGGACCGAGGCGATGGGTGAGGTGACTTCTCCCCACCCTGTGATCGTGGGGGGTGGGCGCCTTGAAGACCACGCCCCGGCCCTATTCAGTGAATGGGCCGAGCCTCCACGCCTCCCTCCGTTTATGGGGAAGGCGCGAACCGCCCCCTTTTACTACGACATGACGCATGCGCGCAGAGCTCAGCCCCACGCATGCCGCCCACGTCACGCATGCCTCCCCACGCCGAGCCACGCGTGGGGGGCATGAGAAGCGCAGCGCGCGAAGAAACTTACCGCGGCAAAAACTACCCCGCCTGCCCGCGCACCATTTTTTGGGCCTAGCCCAACGACGCGATTGCGCTCATGTGTGGCCCAGGCCCGAGGGCTCCTGTCAGTGTACAAAAAGAGGGGTACACTTTTTGTACCCCTATAACTATGCACGGGCAGTCCGAGCCACGGACGCCACCGCACCGAGCAAGGCAAGGGAGGTGATCCAAGGTAAGGCCGAGGCTCGAAAGGAGCAGAACGACGCCAAGACCAAGACCACGAAGAGCAGAGGGAACGAAGCAGACTCCCCCGGCAAGATCCTTGCCAAGGGGCGGTTTTAGCAAACCCGGCAAGGCCCTTGCCGTGGGGGCTCGCCCCACACCTATGGAGCGAATCACCCTTGAGTCCACTGCCCCCATGGGGCAAGGATTCGGGGGACATCCCCGTGGTGGCATGCAGATCTTTGTGAAGACATTCGAGATCAGATACACACTATAGAAGATGACGACCCTTGGTGGGATCCCAGCCAAGGAGGACCACAAGGCCCCTGGCAGGAGCCTTGCCAGGGATGATAGCAGGTGCCATGGCAAGACCCTTGCCGGGACTACGACGAGGCCCTTGCCAAGGACACCCGTAGGGCCACCATAAGGCCCACGCTAATTCCAACCTCTACTACCATTTGCATGCAGCTGCCAACCCAAGTAGTTGGGCAGGCACCTGCATGGCGGCAAGCGTATCTTCGTGGAGACCCACCACTGCGCCACCTCAGCTACTTGCCTGCCTACATGGCACCACAGGCACTGCTGGCCAGGGCGCGTGTCGACACGAAAGGGATCAGCGACGGACAAGATTGGGCTCTCCCCCGTCCCCGATAAAGCAGGGACACCTAAGCACGATGCATTAAATGCGCCTTGTCATGTAATGCGAGGGATAAACTCGCATCACTGTGCCCTTTCCACCTCCTGTGTGCCACTGTGGCAACCCCTTGCCCTATAAAAGGAGGCCCAAGGCGGCCAGGAGGGGGATTTGGCTTTTTGGAGCTCCTCACGCCCCATTGCTAGCTCAAGAACACAGATAAACAAATCATCAAGGAAGGAGTAGGGTTTTACGCATCCTCGTGGCCCGAACCTGGATAAAGAACCCGTGTGCTATCTGTTTGATCCGCCCTTCTCACAACCCCGCGCCCCGCAACCGTAGTAGGGATTCTCGTGATCCCATAGGTGTCGTCCTTGCACCGACAGCATGCATTCATTCGTCGATGCCTATTACTCTTGTGGTTCGTCAAGCCATTCTATTCTGGAATGACCAGGATAATAAAACTCCAGTATCTCATCCGTTTCTAGGATTGGATCAAAGTAGTTGTACTTCGCAGATCAAAATGCCGATCCAGCTTTTTGTTCTGTTCTACCTTGGAGTATCACCCTCTCTCATAACAAGAGTATTGTGAGAATTGCACACCCTCTTATGAACTCTTGATATAGTGATACTTCTCGCCCCCATTATCCATTTCTCAGCTCCCGTGTTGTTGCAAGCGGAATGCCGACAAGTGAATCGTGGTGTGTGAAGTCAATACTCCTAGCAACTCTGTTGCTTGGTAGTTAAAGGACAAAAATTTCATTCTTAGTGTGTTGGTTATTGAATCCTCATTCTAAGGTTGATCGTGCTACCTAGTCCTTATTTCTGGTGCACTCTTTGATCAACGAGTTAGGATTATTCAATCCCTTGCTTATTTGATCATATCGTCTTGCCCTGAAAAGCAAGATTTTTCTCGAGCTTAGAGACATATCGGTGGTTCGTGATTCTTCGAATATCTTCTCGGAAGTATTACTAGGTTTCCCCCTGACTGCTATGTTGAGTTCGTGATCAAGTTGTTTTCTTGTAAACCACCCCTTCTCCAAGAATCTGTGTTGGATACCCCTAAGCTAGTTGGTTAAGCTAAACAACAACTTGGAGAGTTGGAAGATAAAAGTTTGTCCGACTTAGTTCATCTCTAAGGGATATCTTCTGTGTGTGTGTTGAAGAAAGATGATATTCTCATCGATTGGTCCTCGTGATCAGTTGTTGGATCTGTTGTCTTGTCAAAACTTTGATTTGAGTGTGGGCTATCGTCAAAACAAATCAGGACAACAATGTTCCTAATGTTGTCTTACCCGTGGTTGATTCCTCGGGCATACACCGTTTTATTTTTTTTGGGCCTGACCAATGCTATCGCTCTTTTCACATAGCTATGGAATTCCATCTTCATGGAAATATGGATGACCTGTTTTTGAGTTGATTAACAAAATTTTCATCTTGTCCATGATTCATGTTGAACATCTAAGTTAGCGTTGGAAACTTTTGAAAGCATTTTCTTCGTGCTAGCTCATGAAGTTTATGTTTTGATGGAAGAAGTGACCTCCTCTAATTCACGTGCACTTGGCGTAAGTGCCGCCGTGGGTCCGAGAAAGATTGTTTTTACTTCCTTTGGAATCGTCCCAAGTCAGTCATGCATGTGCAAAGTATACTGTGGTTTGGTAGATTAATTACCTCCATTCCATATGTATTTCCTAGCACACCAAGCCATTGATTGAGTTGTTCAAGGAGAAGAAGTTTCTTCTTAAGAGCATCCCTTATGCAAGGACTTCGATATCCTCAATGATGATTCCCAACCAGAACTCGGTAGTGTTTTATTGTAAGACTACCACGTGGTCATGCTTGTCTGGGACATCGTGTGTAGCAGAACCAGCTCATGCCTTGGAGTTTGCTATCGTAGTTCATTTCCCGAGAATCTCGCAACGGCATCCCGTCGATTTGTGTTGCAAAGTTTCTTTTCAGACGTGTTATCTGAAATATCCTATCACCAACGAGATCTGAATCTCAGGAAGATGTGATGGTTGGTACTTTTCCAAGATCTGTGATGTAGGCTGTGGCAAGGTTGATGTTTTGGCCGACACACCTAGGCGGAAGATCTATCATTGTAGTATCTTGAATGAGCAATTTTCCCATCTTCTCTATAAGGATTTCATGTGACTTTTCTAGAAGTGTTCCTTATAAATCCTTTCTCTTCCGAAGTCTGACCTATACTTGATGGCCACATTAATGCTTTAAGTATGACTGTGGTATGTAGAACATCAAGGAGAACATTAGAAGCGAAGTGCTAAATGTTTCTCGGTCAATCATCCAGACTTTGATCCCTTGGCCTCGCTAAGGTGAAATCTAAGGAGATGTTATCTTCCTTTGCATCTGCATCGTCCATCACTATTCATCATGGTAGTACGTTGTGTTGCCAGGATCCTTGACACGGATATTGGCAAGACCTTGATGAATATGGAAATGCTCAAGTTCTTGAGAGCACGCTCAGTCACTGGGTTATATTCTCGGTATCAATTGGAATGTGCCTCCCGTTTGCCGAGTTGTTCTACAACCATAGTTTCCTTTCCGTTCTGAGTATGCCATTCCTTCACACCCCACCAAACGATCGTTTGTGATTGTCTTATGCTGGTATAAAGAGTCTCAATGATCTAGATAACAAAAGTAATTCTTTTTGCCACTTCAGGGAAAATCCTGCAAGTCACCTTCCCTAAGGTGCCCCGTTGTGGAATCGTGGCAGATACCTCCTCGCTATCTTGAAGCCAGGCACCATCTTCTTCAACGTGGAATTTCGCCTACCAGTTTGAACTTTCATCATATGCTTCTTTCCATCCCTTCTAATGTGTGTTTTGTGTCTCAACTCGAGAGATGTTAATGTGTCTCATTCTATGAGTTGATCATGAGTGGCTCGATCTTCGAGAAGATCAACTCTTTAGAGTTTCCCTTTCTTCTCATTGTCGTGTTGAATCATGATCTCGAAAGCAGAGATGTCAATATCAAGATGATGCAGTGAATCAACATCTTTGAGAAGAGCTTTTGGATCTTGAAGATCATGTTAGCTTGTGTTCCCATGTCCTTTTTACCTCACGTTTGAATCTCGGGACGAGATTCCTGTTTAGTGGGGGTGAGTTGTCACAGCCCTAGAATAATGCTTGTAATTAGTGGCATTGCATCCATGCATCATGTCTAATTTCTGAAAGTTGAACTGAGGAAATTTGAAAGCCTCATAAGATTTAAATAAAAAGAAGGGCAAATATCCCTGGAAAATGCATCCAAAGTTTCCAAAATGGTCTTCAATGGTGTTTGATAATTTTGGGAAGGGTTTTGATCCAAACCAAAAGTATGGAACATTTTTGAGGAATTATTTTGGCCACTTGGATTTAAATTAATAAATAATTGAATTGGATTTAATTCTTCTATAAAAGAATTACAGGTCCAATAATTCTGGAAACCTATGGGTGGCTCTAAATATATCCTAACAGACCACATAGGGATTTCCAGGAGGATATAAAATAGTTTGGTTTTGAAAACCAAATTCAAACAAATTGCAAAAAGAACAGAAAACAGAAATAAATAGAAAGACAGAAACTTACCTGAGCCCACTTACCTGGCCTTCTACTGTAGCAGCCCAGCCCACCATCGCAGCCATCCCTGTCGTCTTCCTCCTCGTACAGTAGGATGCAGGCGCGTAGACGGAGCGCGCGGGCACACGCCCAGGCCACCTCCTGCCTCTCTGCTTGTCTCCCCGTCGCCCTAAGGATGCCACGCACCCCTTTGGGCCGCTCTCACTCTCTCCCGTGCTTCTCCCCTTCTCTGCTCTCTCTCCCTCTCGCTCCCAAGCGGCCCTGTCGCCGCCATCCACCGCTCGCATAGCCACCGGCCTCCCCTACGCCCCTAGACACGCCCCTGAGATCCTCGAAGACTCCCTCGTCCTCTCCACCGAGTCACGCAATGCTGGGTTCCCGGGAACGCCGCCACCACCGTCGTCTTCAACTCCGGTCTCCGAGATCGCCGACAATGCCCCGACGTTGTCCGACCTTCCCCGAGCCCACTGATACGCGTGCTGCAACCGCTCTGAGCTCACGGACCGATTCCCCCTCCTCCCCTGCTCGCGCTCATACTCTAGCTCCGTTCCCCACCTCCGCCGAAACTTGCCGCCGCCGCGAATGTCGCCGTCGTCATTACAGTGGGCCAACGCCGCATATGAGCACCTGGTCGAGTTCCTGTTGCCCCGTAGCCTCTGCCGTGCTCTTTGTTCGCTCTAAATCGAGCTGCAGCCCCGCGCCCGTGTTGGACCGAACTCCGGCCACCGCTGCGCTCGGGCCACCGCAGCCCCTGCCGCTTGCACAGATGGATGCGGGCGAGTCCCAGCTCCGCGTAGATGCCCTCATCCGCCCCTTTCGTCGCCGGAGATGCAAACCCGAACGTCTCCGCTATCTTTGGCTTCACCGGCGATGAGCCGCGGGTCAACTCCGGTGGGTTGACCCCGGTTCACCGAGGTTTGACTGGCCTGAGCCTATGACAGGTGGGCCCATGCCCCTGTTTGTTTAGCATTAGCATTTAATTAGTGTTAACTAATTTAGTTAGTTAGATGTGACACTGACATGCAGGCCCCACATGTCAGGTTTGACCTGGACCCGCCCCAGTTGACTTGTGACATCACACCGACGTCACGCTGATGCAGTAAAGTTTTCTGTAACTAAAATAAATTAGAAATGATTTATCAATTTCAGAAAATACCCCAAACTTCTAAATATCATAGAAATTAAACCGTAACTCCAAATGAAATAAGTTATATATGAAAAATGATTAGAAAAATCCAAAGAATCTGAATATGGCATTTTCATGCATGTTGGGACAAGTTAACCTCACTGAATAGGACAATTCATGATTATGGAATAAATGGTAATTGCTTTTGGAGTTGGAACTTGCTATAGGTTTGAATTCCACTTCAATGAATATGACTAACTATTGCACTAGGTCAATTTTGTACCTTAATATGACATATCATTCATATGTATGTACATTGCATTGATTGCGGTTCCTTTTGTGTTTGCCGGTGATTGTCCCCCCTCAGTAGACGTGTTCCGACGACGTGATCGATGACACCGATGAAGAGCTATACTATCTTCAGAAGTGCCAGGCAAGCAAAACCCCCTTGTTCATTCCGATACAATCCCACTCTCTCACTCCTGCTCTCTTTTAATGCGTCAGGACAACAACATTTCAACTGTTACATGCTGCGGTAGTTGAACCCCTTATCCTCTGCATGACCTGTCATTGCCACAGTAAATAGATGAAACCCACTAGCATGAGTAGGAGTTGTTTGAGCCCTGTTGTGCCTACTCATTCATGCTTGTTTGTCATGCCTGCTATTGCTTAGAGTTGAGTCAGGTCTGATTCATCGGGGATGAATTGGATTGTTGTGAAACATGTCCTACTGTGTGTGAGCTAAGTGTGTGAACACGATTTGGTAAAGGTAACGGTGAGAGGCCATGTAGGAGTACATGGTGGGCTGTCTCATTGAAGCCATTCTCAGGAACTGAGTTCTGTGTTTGTGATCCATGAACCGTTACTACCACACATTGGAATGCTTAAGTGCCCCTCTCGACTTATTAATCAACCCGGTCTCTGTCCAGGAGTTGCAACTAGTTTCTGGTGTTTGTATGTAGTGTTAGTAGTCTACTAAATGGCACCCGGTACAGGTGGGTTTGGGACAGACTAGGCACCATGGCACGGTGTACCAAGCGTAGATCCACCCGTCGAGGTGGGCTTGGGAAGCCTGCACACATCGTTTGGGGCCGTGAGCAACACCCCGGCCGGATGTCCTTGCGGATGGAACCCGAATAGGCGATAAACTTGGACGGGAGACTTGTGTGGTTAGTCAGGTTGTGGCCGACACCCTCGCCAGGCTTCTGCTTGAAGGTTGCCGAGATACATGACGTGTACATGGCGGTAAGTGGCGAGAGCGTGTGTGAAGAAGTACATCCCTTCAGGGTTAATATGATCTATTCGAATAGCCATGTCTGCGGCAAAGGACTTCTGGGTTGCCTATACAGTTCATAGACAAGTTAAAGTGGATACTCTAAAATGCGCAAGATAAGCATGAGTGCTATGGATGGCGTTCTCGTAGGGAGACGGGAGCGGATCCATAGTGGTGTATTGATATGGTGAATATGTGGACTCGTGTGCGCCACCTCAAAAGAGTTACTTGCAGTCGTAGCTCAGGATAGCCACCGAGTCAAAGCTGGCTTGCTGCAGTTAAACCCCACCACCCCTTTGTTGATAATGATGCATATGTAGTTAGTTCTGATGTAAGTCTTGCTGGGTACATTTGTACTCACGTTTGCCTATTTTATGTTTTTGCAGAGAGACTTCCGTCTCACTAGTAGTTTCGCGTGGACTTAGATGTTTAGCTTGTTACCTCAACTACGATCTTGAGCCCTCGGCAGGATCTAGTAGTTAGTCAGACTTCTCAGCCTCTTTCATTTGTAGATGTCTGTACTCAGACATGTTAAGCTTCCACATGTGCTTTGACTTGTATGCTATGATTGTTGGGTCATGAGACCCATGTTTGTAATATCTCGCTCCTCGGAGCCTATTGAATAAAATACTTGAGTTGTAGAGTCATGTTGTGATGCCATGTTGTATTTGCACATATTGAGCATATTGTGTGTATGTTATTGAAACACTTGGTATGTGTGGGATCTGACTATCTAGTTGTTTATCCTTGGTAGCCTCTCTTACCGCTAAATGTCTCCTAGTGCTTCCACTGAGCCTTGGTAGCTTGCTACTACTTTGGAACAGTTAGGCTGGCTAACATGTGTCCTTCTTCGTACCTGTGTCTGTCCCTTGGGGGAAATGTCACGCGGTGTTTACCGGAGTCCTGCTAGCGCTGTTGCTACTACCCGAATTCACTCGCTGATGACCGACACGTTTGTTGTTGGGTCATGTATGCCTATCCCTGTGAGTTGTGCCACTTTGGGTTCACGACTAGCCATGTCAGCCCGGGCTCCTTGTCATATGGATGCTAGCGACACTATCATAGATGTGTGCCAAAAGGCGCAAACAGTCCCGGGCAAGGTAAGGCGACACCCGTGGGAATACCGTGCGTGAGGCCGCAAAGTGATATGAGGTGTTACATGCTAGATCGGTGTGGTTTTGAGTCGGGGTCCTGACAGTTCCTCTAGGCCCAAATAATGGTGAAGTGTCATGTAGTCGACGTTCACATAACACCACTAGAGGAGAGACAACATACATCTCATCAAAATATCGAATGAATACCAAATTCACATTACTGCTAATAGCAAGACTTCACCCATGTCCTCAGGAACAAACGTAACTACTCAGAAAGCATATTTGTGTTCATGATCAGAGGAGTATTAATATGCATTAAGGATCTGAACATCTGATCTTCCACCAAATAAACCAATTAGCATCAACTACAAGGAGTAATCAACACTACTAGCAACCCACATGTACCAATTTGTGGTTTTGATACAAGATTAGATACAAGAGATGAACTAGGGTTTTGAGAGGAGATGGTGCTGGTGAAGATGTTGATGGAGATTGACCCCCTCCCAATGAGGGGATCGTTGGTGATGTCGATGGTGATGATTTCCCCCTCCTGGAGGGAAGTTTCCCTGGCAGAACAGCTCCATCGGAGCCCTAGATTGGTTCCGCCAAGGTTCCGCCTCGTGGCGGCGGTGTTTCGTCCCGTAAGCTTGCTTATGATTTTTTCCAGGGTAAGAGGCTTCATATAGTAGAAGATGGGCACTGGAGGGCCACCAGGGGGCCCACGAGACAGGGGGGCGCGCCCAGTAGGGGGGGCGCCCCCGCCCTCGTGGCCAGGGTGTGGGCCCCCTCTCGTACTTTATTTGCTCAATAATTCTTATTAATTCGAAAAATGACTTTCGTGGAGTTTCAGGACTTTTGGAGCTGTGCAGAATAGGTTTCCAATATTTGCTCCTTTTCCAGCCAGAATTCCAGCTGCCGACATTCTCCCTCTTCATGATAAACCTTGTAAAATAAGAGAGAATAGCCATAAGTATTGTGACATAACGTGAAATAACAGCCCATAATGCAATAAATATTGATATAAAAGCATGATGCAAAATGGACGTATCATGTACCAGCTAGAGAGGGTGCTCCAAAGCCCGAATGCCGCCGGACGAGTTGCTGAATGGAACATCGAGCTTCAGGCATTCAATCTCGAGTTCAGAACCACCAGGTTCATCAAGGGTGCGGCTCTTGGGGAATTCGTGGCCAAGTGGACTGACGCTCCCGACCACGGAGTAGGTGAGGACCACTCCCTCCTGCCAGGAGACGAGGAACCGGATGGATGGATCATGTACTTTGATGGGGCATTTGCGCGACAAGGCGCAGGAGCGGGGGTCGTCCTCATCTCACCCACCAAGGACAAGCTCTACTACACAGTGCAGCTCTGCTTCCAGCAGGGCGAGAAGGTCTCCAACAACATTGCAAAATTCGAAGGCTTGCTCGCCGGACTCAGGGCCGCGGCCGCGCTGGGAGTGAAGCGCCTCACCATCAAGGGAGACTCTCAGCTCCTCGTCAACTTCTCCAACAAGGAGTACACGCCTAAGGACGAGCATATGGAGGCGTACCTAGAAGAGGTGCGGAAGATGGAGAAGTGGTTCATGGGCGTGGAGCTGTAGCACGTGCCACGCGGAACGAACAAGGAAGCGGATGACATCACCAAGAGGGCCTCCTGTAGGCTCCCTCAGGAGCCAGGGGTGTTTGAGGAGCGGCTCTTCAAGCCTTCTGTGACTCCCCACGCCACAACTCCAGCACCACCTAAAGAGGACTTGCCATAGGCACCCAAGACGGGCGCCCCAGCCTGTGTCCACCCCTTGGTAGCCCGCCTACTACTTGCACTCGAGCCTCAGGAGGGATGCTGGACCGAAGAGTTCAAGGCATACCTGCTTCAAGGGACCCTGCCAGAGAAGGAGGAAGACTCCGAGCGTGTGGCCCATCAAGCTACCGCGTACTGCATCCAGGATGGTGAGATATATCGCAAGAGGCCCAATAATGTTTCGTTGCGGTGCATCTCCAGGGAACAGGGGCTCGAGCTGCTAGCGAGCATGCATGGTGGGGACTGTGGGCATCATTCCTCGTCACGCACTCTGGTGGGCAAGGCGTTTCGCAACGGCTTGTACTGGCCCACCGCGCTCAACGATGCCGCAGAGCTTGGGCGTGCTTGTGAAGCATGCCAGTTTCACGCCAAGAAATCCACCAGACCGCGCAGGGCCTCCCGCTCACATGGTCGTTCGCGGTCTGGGGGATGGACATCTTTGGGGCTGTTCCCTGGAGCGCCGGGGGGCTACTGGTACCTCTACGTCGCCATCGACAAGTTCACCAAGTGGGCGTAGGTAGAAGCCGTGCGCACTATCCCAGCTGGCTCGGCCGTCAAGTTCATCAAGGGGATCATGAGCCAGTTTGGGGTCCCCAACCACATCATCACCAACAACGGCTCACAGTTCGCCAGCAACCTTTTTAAAACATACAGTGCTAACCTTGGAATGCAGATATGCTATGCCTCAGTGGCACACCCATGGAGCAACGGCCAGGCCGAGCGGGCCAATGCAGAAGTCCTGAGGGGTCTCAAGACCAGGACCTTCAAGAAGAAGATCGACGCCTGCGGCAGGTGCTGGCTTGATGAGCTGCAGTCCGTGATGTGGTCCATCCGCACCACCGCGACCAAGCCAATGGGAGAGACGCCGTTCTTCCTCGTCTATGGAGCAGAAGCGGTTCTCCCTCACGAGGTCAAGCATCGCTCCACGTGGGTCCTGGCATTCAACGAGGCACGCCATGACACCAAGCGGGGGATGGATCTTGTGCTGGGGGAGGAACACCGCCGACAAGCCTCGCTCCGGGTGACAAGGTACCAGCAGGCGTTGCGGCGGTACCACTGGTGCAACATCCGCTCCAGGAAGTTAGAGGTGGGCGACCTCATCCTGAGGCGGGTGCTCTCCAGGGAGGTGCTACACAAGCTCTCTCCCATGTGGGAGGGCCCGTTTAGGACTGCCCGTGTCTCCAGGCCTGGTGCCGCACACCTGGAGACATAGGACGGGGTCTCCATCCAGAACGCCTGGAACATCCAACACCTCCGGAAGGTCTACCCCTGAAGAAAGGGTCCGGCTTGTGAAGCAAGGCTCTGGCCTATGAAGGTCTCCGCTCGTGACACTCTCACGTAATAATGAGTGGGGCTGTACACGCCCCGGAGTCTCCTAAGAGTTGCCCTGGGGCCTCATGGGGGCTCCCTCCCACGCCTTAGTGGCAGCACTTAGCTCCGCGTTGGTGAGAAGACTAGATTAGGTGCCAGGCGTGGCTGTTCACTTCCTTTCCGAAGTTGCTTGCAGTTTTTTAGTAACCTTTCAATGGATTTTGTATTTTCGAACCCTGCTTCCTCGAGTTGTTTCCTTCTCCTGAGCTGTTTTTGGCCTAAGGGCATGAGAGAGGTGGCAGTCTCCCGTCACTTCCTCTTATGCGCCCCGCGCGTGGGGCTAGGTAGGCGTGTGCGCCTCGGGCCTGCCCTCACGCGCACGCACCATGCCAAACCCTGGTGCTTCGGCTTCATCCTCGCGAGGATCCCTCGATCAAGCTCACGGGCACCAGTACCCCTCATGTCCGTGCCCCCTGGGCAGCATGACACGGTGCATCAAGTCTGAGCTAATCTATGGCAGGGGGCTCGCGTAAGGGGAGCGAGCCTCTTGTTAGTTTTCTCTTCCTTTCGAGAACAACCCTATAGCGGCTCCTGAGACCCCAAAGCGTCTTACGGGGTCTACACCCATGGCTTCCCGAGAAAGGGGGCCTTGTCGAGTACCTGAGGACAGGTTTTTGTGAGGCAGAAAACTACTACACACATACCAAGCTAATTTCCTACCTTAGCTTACTCAGATCACAAAACATTACAACATAGCATCAAGATAGCAAGTGTAGCATAAAAGGCATAACTGCCATAGTTCATTACATGCCCCCGCAGGGTACATCTTTTTTTTCGAATTACAGGAGAAAGTAAAGGCTAAATAAAGAGGGCCCGAAGGTGTACGAGCTCGGCACCAGCGCCGCATCCTCAAGCAGCGCCTCAAGGTGGCCCGGCGCTCCACCAGTTCTCCCATAGGCGACCTGGGGCCGCCAGCCTTGCGTCCAAGTTCGCCGGCCCCCAGCCTCACGCCGGGCTTCTCTCTAGCTTCACTGGAGCATCGCGGTGGGATGAACCAATGACGTCCTCGACCCGGGCATGGCGATGCGGAGGCTGATCGTAGCTGCCACTACTTGAGCTCTCATCCGAGGAAGAGCTGTTGTCGCGGGAGGAGGAGTGCATGTCACCAAGACCAAGCTCGCCTTGGCCACTATCACTGTCGCTGCCATCCTCTGGGCAGCACCACACATGGCGGCCGTCCTCCCTGAACACCCTCACATAGAGGGTCGCCAGGCCATGGTACTTGAAGTGGAGGGTACACCTTCTGCCCAGGCCACGTGCACGGGAGAAAGTCTGCCAGCCACGGGCCAGGACCACGCTGCCGGAGGCGTCGACCTCGGCACCAACCCATGAATCCCTGCTACAGCACCCGTCAGCCTGCAGCCAGAGGCCGTCGAGCCCTGAAGAAGGAAGCTCGCCGGAGAAGAAACGCGGAAGTCCGAGCGAGGTGCTGGCCGGGCTCTCCGACCACACCATGAATTCAGGGAGCACGTCCAGCGAGGAGAAGCGTGGTCGAGGCGGGCGCACGATCATGGCATGCCTCCCTTCGTCATGGGGCTACTTTGAAGCTGGTGACCCCCGCCACAAGAAGAGTCGCCATCACGGGCGCCAAGAGCAATGCCGCCTCTGGGGGTGCGTGCCCGCGCCCCCTAGAGACGGCCACAGGAGCCGCAGGGTGCTTGCAGGGATGGCCGTGACCTCTCTTGGGAGGCGGAGAGGCTGGCTCCTCCTTGGAAGCCTTCCCATTCTCGGCCGCTGAAAACCTCCTCGGCGACGCCATGAAAGCAAGATGGAGAAGAAGGAGGCAGACAGAAGCAAGACAAAGAAGAAATGGGCGAGGGGTTCTGCCTCTCCCTCACATTTATAGTCAAGGGAGGCCAACCGCCGGCCTCCATGCCCTCGCACCATCATGACCCTCTGCATGCCGCGTCGTCCCGTCAAGTAGAGCATTTGCTGAGGCAACATGGGGAAGCAGAGTCGCCCACGTCCCATCAATCGCCACGCGTCATCAAGGCTGCATGCGGGTAGGGCCCATGGTGCTCCGCACTTGCCCTTTGGCTTCTCCTGGAAGCCAAGTCCGAGTGCGCCTTGGGCCCGGGGGCTACCGTCGGTGTTCTGGATATGGGGGTATCCAACCCTGCCTACCTGCGGCCCACCACGTGGCTCCATTGATGTCCTGGTATGCCCCAGCTTTAGCATCAACAACTCAAGACCCTCACGAGGGGCCAAGTCTCGCGAGGCGGACGATGCCAAGACCCCCGATTGGATCGGCCTCCTCAGGCTGGCTCCCGAGGGGCGGAGAGTTCTATGCAAGGTTTACCTCACGAGGCTCAGCTGACGTGAGCCATGACGACCAAGGCCAGGCGAGCGCCAGGCGGGCGGAGAGTGCAGGTTTCCTCTTTGGTGCAAGGGAGGCAAGCCATAGGCGTGGAGTCCCAAGGAATCAGCCCAAGGTTTCCATTGTGGTGCAACGAGACCAAGACCGCCAGGACGGCAGGACGGAGGTCATCAACGAGCCCACCGCAGCGTCACGACCAGAGGCTTTTCGTAGGCGAAGAACACTTTTTTCAGGATAAGCTGTACTACTTGTCCTCTTTCAAATCCGGCCATTGCGGGATCCCTTCCCGCCAACATTTGGTAAGAGGACCAAGGCCACTATAAATAGGACTAGCCACCACCATAGAGGCAAGAGAAGTCAAACTAGCTCACATCACACCAGCTCCCTTGAGCTCAAGAACACCTCACCTCCTGAGGCCAGTTCATCCACTATCCTAGTTCATCCACAGCCCTCTGAGGCAATCCACCAAAATGGTGGAGTAGGGTATTACACCGCAAGGTGGCTCAAACCAGGATAAATTGTTGTGTCTCCTTGTCTCTTTGAGATTGTCGCGCTAGGCTTAGGAGGATTGCGAGTAGGTAGGCTAGGAAGGTTGAGATCTCCGCACGCACCCCAGAGTTCAAACCTCTCAAGGGTTTGTGGACCCCGTAATCCGATAGTGTTCGTCTGTATCATGCATCAACCAGTTATGCAGAGCTAATTTTAGTCATCTTCTTGTGGTTTTGACTTCATAAGGCAATATCAAAAAATAGGAAGGAAACGAGTAAGTTAGGGGACGTTGGTGGTCCTCCGCACCGACGCAAACAAAGACTCTCTAGAGTTTCCACTGCTACTGCTAATGAAGATGAAGTCCCAAGTCTACATGATGAGTTCATCTCCCGTACTCCACCATCGCAGGTTCTTGCTCTAAGTTGACAATGTGATAATTGGTTTCATGTTGCATATGTTGTCTAGCATGTATTTCTTCTATTTTGTTTACATTGCACCTGCTGAGTTTATACGTTATACATGTGCATATGACATGGCTTTCTGTGTCTAGAATACAATGCATATATCTATCATACCATGTTCTTACATCAAAGTACTGCTGTTGTGTATCCCGCATCAGTCACTCATGATTGGACACTTTTAACATGGCAGTTTGATAGTGTTTGCATCCTGCATTGATTTCTACGTTGTACTGCTTTTAATTTTTCGATTTGCCACTTATGACAAGACACTTTTAACTTGGCAGAGTAATATTGGTTGGATATTTCATATGGTGTCTAGCTTGCATTACTTCTATTTTCTTGAAAATCCTTCTGCTTAATTTACACATCGTAGCTGTGAATATGTCATGCTGTCCTGTTTTTCTTACACATTCCATCCTCATACGATTGTCTTACATCAAAGTACTGCTTGTCTGTATCATGCATCAATGAGTTCTGAAGAGCGATTTTATTCTTTTGTGTTGTGGGTACGGCTTGACATGGCAAAGTCAAAAAAGAGCAAGTAAAATAATATAGTAGGGAGTGGTGTTACTCGTTGGGTGAAACGGAAAAGGATCTGCCATCAAGATTCTGCTAGTACTTATAGTGCAGTAGAAGGTCCAAGTCCACCGGCTAAATCTATAAACACAGCATCACCTGCTCCACCAGCTGCAACATCCGTTTCAACTGTACCAGCATCTCAACGAGTTACTCGTTCATTTGCTCCGGAACTGGCCAGTTCCCAAGCTGCCTTTACACCTAACACTACTTCCGAAGCACTGCTAATACAACATGACTTGGCAAGATCAGATGAACTTCATGAGCATCAACACCAAGACGGTACCTGACCGTATCAAGTTGCAGTTGCATGCTCCTTTATATGTACTCTCACAGTTTGACGTACACTAACACTTTACATATTCGTTGTTGAACTAGCACCACAGCGCAAGTTTAAACAGACATCTGGGATAATGCTTGATAGATTAATAAAATATAAAGGAGGAAGAATGGAGATCCATTTTGAGGCAGGTTTAAAAAGGCCACGTGATGCTATAGAGTCAGCCAAGTTAGTATCATAGGCAACCGTTGCCGTTAGGTGTCATGCACGTATCCTCCCAACGTGGATCCAGCATAGTAAGGAGAAAGACAATACCCAGTTTAACACCTTACTTGACCATTTATCCGTAAGTAATGTTATTCATCGAAATTAGTAATATTGTCTTGCTCTGTCCCATACTTTCTAGCTTCCTCCTAATAAGACTCACATTCTTTTTTCAACAGATGAGGTTCAAGTTGGATCCGAAAGATGATGCAACTAAACAAGCATGCACTCATGTTTTTTAGTCTGCTCAGCGACAGTATCGGCACCACCTTAGAAAATCTCATTTTGAAGGCAAGGCTAACAATGAAATCTCCCAAACATCTCAAGTGGAATATATTACAGATGAAGACTGGGCAACCCTCATTAATCACTGGTCTGATCCTAAGTATCAAGTAGGCTATATGTATTTGATCAAACCACATATTGAACTTGTATTTATGTATGTGCCTTACAAGTGTATCTTCTTCTAGGCTAACTATTTGAAGAACAAGACCAACCGTTCTAAAGTGAAATTCCAATAGACAACAGGATCTCGTAAGTATATTGCACACTGCGAGGCTCTTGTAAATAGCTGCGACTTCCTTCTTTTTTTTGTGCCATATTATCATACCTATATTGACTTGTTCCAAATACAGAGGAAAGCCCGTGCGGACCAAAAAGAACCTGAATGGAATGCAGTGCAAATCTTCAAGGATTGCCACACCAGTAAGATGAAGGGCATGAGCACACCAGTTCAAGCCGCTATTTTAAGTCCTTACTCCTGCTGCCTTTGAACTGATTGGTACTGTGATGTGTTCATCTAACTACTTGGTTTGCATCCAATGTCAGTTACTCTGTTCACTTTTATACACGGTTGTCTTAATGTATCATTTCACCTTACATGGTTTAAAAGAGATGAAGGATATTCTTTTGGTCTTGATCTGTAATCTAGTTGTTATGTTCACATGCGCACACAATGATGAAATATCCTGTTTGTTTTATATCTGTTTGCCCATGATATGAATGATGTCATACTATGTTCATCCTACTTTAAACCATGTCTCTTTATCCTTAGATGTCAAGGAATGTGAGGAAATAGACAATGCAGTAGGCATGCTACATGCACTTATGTTCCGAAAGGGATTTTATTATGTAGTTGGCACTACAATACATGCTAATGTATTACAGTAGTTCACCAAAATAAGTTACGTATAAACATGTAACCTACTTTGCTTGTTTTTGTCTCATTAGTAACATATCTGGTACACTAATCTACAAGTTCAAACTTTCAGGAAGCTATGGAACAAATGATTGAACAACCACAACCACCTGAAGGTGACGAGGCTACCACAAGCACAATGTCACCTCTTGATGCAGTGCGTCAGTATCTGAAAGTGCATTATGTCGACTAGAGGGGGGCTGAATAGGCGATTTTTATGAATTCTTCACTAAGGAATTTGCCGGTGAGGAAATTCCTTAGCGAAGAACTATTAGCAGCAGAATAAGTACTCAGAAGTAAGCATAACAGAATACACGCATGGTCATCATGATGAAATGAAGACAAGCACAGAGTACAGAAAGCGTAATCACAGGATAACACAAGATGAAGACAAACAGACTAAAGAAATTGAACTGAGGAAATTGAGAAAGTCTTCAGTCAAAGTCTTCAAACACAGATATGAACAAACACTCAACACAGTAATGAGGAAATGAAAGGGTTGAGGAAATAGAACCAGTTAGGTTGGTGAAGACAATGATTTGGTAGACCAGTTCCAACTGCTGTCTTAGTTGTACGTCTGGTTGGAGCGGCTGAGTATTTAAACTCGAGGACACGCAGTCCCGAACACCCAGTCTCTGAGCACGCAGCTCAGGACACCCAGTCCTCACCGTATTCTCCATGAACTAAGATCACACAGATCCCGTCCAATCACTCGTGGTAAGTCTTCAGGCGACTTCCAAACCTTCACAGACTTGGTTACTCGGCGATCCACAATTCCTCTTGGATGCTCTAGACCTTGACGCCTAACCGTTTGGAAGAAGCACAGTCTTCAAAGGTAACAAGCGTCGGATCCACGCGGGATCAATTTCTTCAGTGATGCTCAATCACTTTGGGTTTTGTAGGTGTTTGGGTTTGGGATTTTCCTCACTTGATGATTTTCGCTCAAGGTCCTCGGAGGATGGGTTGCTCTCAAATGACAAGTGTCAAGTTCTCTCGGAGCAGCCAACCAGCTAGTGGTTGTAGGGGGCGGCTATTTATAGCCTAGGGAGTAGCCCGACATGATAAGACATAAATGCCCTTCAATGATATGACCGTTAGGTGGATAAGATATTTTGGGACAGCTGGCGCGCAGCACAGCAACGGTTGGAAATTTGACTCTCAAATTCCTCAGGGCTATCATGTTCCTCACTGTGTAGGTAATTCGCACTGGCGAATTCCTAACTCCTCAGTCAGAACAAATTCATCAGCGACCAGAAGGACTTCATCTCTGTCACTGAAGAAAGTGACTGAACTATATGAGATTTCCAAAGGCTTCACTCGAAGGGATTGGTAGGTGTAGGATTTTGAGGTGAGCATCACATGGAAATTTTTCCTTAGTATTTCCTCGACCCCCTTTAACAGTACGGTGTTTCCTATGACTCGAGAAAGAGAAAATGAAACTATGAAAACAAAAGTCTTCACGCTTCATGTTCCACAAATGAATACCAAGTCTTCAAGGTCACACCAATTTCTTCACTTTCAAAGTCTTCAAAAAGTCTTCAGAATATCAAAGTCTTCAGTTGAAGAACTTCATTTTTAGGGTCGACTTTCTCTGTAAATATCAAACTCCTCATAGACTTATAGACCTGTGTACACTCACAAACGCATTAGTCCCTTAACCTATAAGTCTTCAATACACCAAAATCACTAAGGGGCACTAGATGCACTTACAATCTCCCACTTTTTGGTGATTGATGACAACATAGGTTCAGTTTTCAATGGGGATAAATATATGAAGTGTATACACTGATATTGAGGAATTTGATTACAAGATATAGTAGAACTCCCCCTGAAGATGTGCATAGTGAGGAATTTGCTTTTGAGGCAATGCACATTTGAAGAGTTGAATCATGGAGATCTCCCCCTATATCTTGTAATTCATACACGCATTTGATATATAATATGAAGAATTTGAAATACATGATGAAATATGGTGCCTGATGAGGTTCAGCATGCGTGCAATGTCATTAACGAGGAAATAAGCATGCAGAGCATAATGCAACAAAAGTGTCAGAGCACCATCGGGTTTAAGATTACAACTCGATCCAAATAAAAGTTTCAGAAGAACGAGAGTTGTAACTTAACAAAAAATGCCCTTAATATAGACCCGCTTGAAGACTAACTCAGATTTCTCGCCCTTTGTCATCAAATGACCAAAAGGATTGAAACTGAGGACTAACGCCCCTGAAGAATTTCAAGTTGATGGAGGAGCGCTAGTGTTGTCGGGGTTGTTTGTTGGAGCAGGGCATGCCGCAGTGTCGTCCAAATCTTCATACTCATCAGTGTCACACGATGAAGAATAAGAGCTGGCCACCAAGGAAGGAACTTTGACCTTCTTGAATTTCTTCGGTGGAGGTGCAGACCAGTCAAAGTCTTCCTTGAGACCCATATTCTTCAGATCTACAGCGTTGTAGACATGAGAGAGAACAGCCCAGGTGCGGTTGAGGGTTTCATGGAGGTAGTAGTGGTTCTTCTTCACTGCATTGTGTGTGGAGGTCATGTTGTGAAGAATTGAACCAAACCGACGCTTGACCCATTTATGATTGTGATCAACCTTCTGATGAAGACTGAGGAGTAACTCACGATCAGTCATCACCGTGGGTGCTGTGGCTTGAGGATTTTGCTTGGCTGAGGTATTGGCGGCAGAGTCATGTGTGGCAGAATCGTCATTGGTAGAGTAAGATGCAGCTTTGCAAAATTGACCATCCAAAGGACGAATGCCTTCATCGATCACAGCAGCGGCCTTGCCTTTATCATCAGCTGATGAAACTGTCCGTTTGAGGACTTCAATGGGAGGCAAGTAGCTACCGTGATTCAGAGTGTCAGCTTTGTAATTCAGCGAAGATCTTGCCCTGATGAATCTCATAATCCAAGGAGCATAGGGCTTCAGCTCGAATGGTGACATAGCAATATTGGCCAGAGTCCTCATGAAGAAATCATGGAAGTTTATGGGAACGCCATGAATGATGTTGAAAAGCATATTCTTCATGATGCCAACGACTTCTTCATCATTTGAGTCATGGCCTTTGATAGGACTCATTGTCTTCGTCAGAATTCGATAGACAGTCCGAGGCACATACAATAATTCCTTGACAAGGAATTTGGTTCTTGGGGCCTGCCTTGGCTTCAAAGGCTTCATCAGCACTTGCATGTAGTGATTTGAAAGTTCTGGTTCATTGTAGATACAACGAGCATCATCAACTGGAGGACAGAGTGGTAGAGCACGAAGCAATTCAGTTGCTGGTGCCTTGTAGTGAGTATTTTCAGACATCCAGTCTAATACCCATGTGTTCACGTCTTCAGCGTTTCCGGTGATGTGCAGGGTTGCATAAAATTGAAGAATGAGTTCTTCGTTCCGGTGATGTGCAGGGTCACAGATATCAATGCAGAAATTCAGAAGTCCTGCGTCGTGAAGAACACTGAGAACTGGCTCAAAGCCGGGCAGAGACTCCATGTCCACATGAGGAATATGTGCATGATCGAAGACTTTGTCTTTGTTGAAGAGCACTGAGGAATAGAAATTGGCTTGGATGGCAGTCCAGAAACGCCTCTTCCTTATGCGAGCAGAATCATATGGATTATAATCAGTGAAGAATACGTGCTCGGCAAAGAAATCTTCAGCCTTGAACTTCTGTTTGCTTGAGAACGGATTCTTTTGCTTTAGCAGAGGGGTGTCAGTGAGTTGCATCACCACCTCAGGAATCGCGAGCTCAGGTTCTTCAGGCTGAGGAATTTCTTGTTCCTCAACAGGTGCAGTCTGAGGATCAGCAGCAGCAGGTTCATCAGCACTAGTGGCTGGAATTTCTTCATGCACAGAGAGAGTGGGTTGAGTTTCTTCAGAGCCCATTTGAACTGTTGGTGCAGGGGACTGAGGAATCTGTTGGAGCGGGGTGAAGAGAGGAGTATTGGGATGCTGACTTTCCCAAAAGTCATCATTCATCACAGGTGTGGTGCATCCTATATCCACATCTTCATCTTCAATTTCCTCAACACCAGCCTCTTCAGCTGTGAACTGAGGCATAGGTGAGGAAATGACTGGCGTTGAAGGGATTGCGTCCGCTTCAATTTCTTCATCAATCTGCTCTGACGAAGCAGCAGAATGATGTTCTTCATCAGATCCGATGGGGATCTCATAGTCTTCTCCAAAAGGAACAAGGTCCTTTGACGGCATGGAGGAAATTGGAACAACATCAATTGGATTTTCAAGTGAGCTGGTCATTGGCTTCATTTTCTTCGCAGCCGAAGAATTTGACATAGCTGATGCCTTCCTTTTCTTCACTACAGCTCGCTCTACAGCCTTGGTTTTCTTCACATCAAATGCACATGGAAGAATTGCAGTTGGTGTAGGCGCAGGAGGAGCTGAGGAATCTGGTTGAATTTCTTCAGGCGCAACTGGTGCAGTTGCCCTGACTTTTTCAGTTTCTTCAGGCGCACCACTAGTGGATGCCCTGGCAATTTCTTCAGCAGCTGGAGTGGGATCATCAGCCCTGGAACTAGCATTTTCATCAGCAGCCGAAACATCATCAGCGGTGCTGGCATGTTCTTCAGTCGGCTGAGCTGAGACTTCAGCCTGAGGAATTTCATGTTGCGTTGGAGCTGCAACATTGGTGAATTTCTTCGTCAGGTTGATGAATCTGACCTTGGCCCCTTGCCAATCAGCATAATAAGCATCAAAGCTTTTGCTGAGGTCTTGAATTTCAGTCTGGACCTTGAGAAGTTCTTCAGGTGTCATTTTGACAACGTTTTTCTTCAGGAACTTCTCCTTTCTGTATTGAGCTTTCTTGATCTCTCTTGCCTTTTCAAACTTCCATTTCTCTTTAGTGATGAAATGGGTCAGCATGTGATTTTGACCAGCGGTCAGATGGAAATCAGGCATGGGGGTGTTTGGATCCTTGTGCCGGAGATCAATATAATCGAGGATTTTCCTCGGATCCAACAGTAGTGGCACAGATGTGCCTTTTGCTCTAGCGGCCTTCACCTGTCTGTCTCTGATGATTTCTGCGAGTTCATCTTCAGAAGCTTCATCATCAGATGGCACATGAAATGCAACCTGTTTCTTCTTTGTACTTGGCAGAGGACCTCGTCCAGCTGTTGCTTTGGTCTTCAGCAGAGTCGGGCCAGATGATGAAATTGGTGCAGCTGAGGAACTTGCTGAGACACCAGAGGCAATCGAGAAACCAGCAGTCCTTTGACATGTAGTCAGATGCACAGGTGCTGAGGACTTTGTCGGAACTGCTGAGGACTTGGGAGGAGCAGGAGCAGTGTGAGGAATTTGCCGTGAGGGCGCTGCTGAGGAATTTGACCGTGAGGGCGCTGATGGTGAAGCACTTGGCTTACGAGCGGGCTTCTTTGGCATGGATTTCCTCGGTTGGAGCGAGGCCTCAGTAGCAGTAGCAGTGGCAGAATCCTCATTGAATTTCTTCACTGCCTCCTTGGCTTGTCTTGCCAATTTGGCTTGGCGCTTAGCCCATTCTTCAGGAAAGTCCTCACCACGTTTGATGCTTGTGGGATCAGCTACTTGGCCAGGTGCCAATGGAGCTCTTGGGCACGGAGGATTGAGGGCGAATTTCTTCATGTACTTTGGAGTCACATATCTGTATTCCCTCCATTCCCTTGCCCATCTCCGTTCAATCTTCTGAATGCGCACCTTGCGCTGATTTTTGCTTTCTTTGCCATATTTTGCTTCATCAGGTGTACAATAGTCAGCATAAATTTCCTCAGGAATCTCAAACGCAGTCATAACCTCAGGTTTCTTTCCTCCTTTCTGCGGCTTCTTACCGTCTGCCATATTCTTCAGTTGAGGAATTTGAACAAATGAGTTCTCTGAAGAAGTATGCAGTTTTTCTTCGAGGAACGCTGCAAATGAGTTAAGTTGATGAGAACCTAGTGATTCAGTAGCAGACATGAGTACCTGTGAACAGAGTATAGGTGCGAGGAATTTGGAGAGGTCATATGCGTTCTGAGAAGGTTTTTGAAAAGAACAAGTTTTGAGGAATTTGACCAGATGAGCCTTGAACAATTTCACTAAGCGATCTTTGTCTTAGGTTCCATAGTTGTATAGATCGAGGATCCACACAATTAAGGAATCTTGAGTAAAATCATTGCTTAGAGAAACCAATCAAGAGCATAGTTTGTTTGAGGTGTTCATATATGTGAAGATTTGAAGAATAAACACCTTTGAAGATTTTCAGGAAAGCTTGAGAATCAAGGCGAGTAATAAAAGTAACTTTTAATTACCCGAAATGAAGAACACGACGAACTGAGAAGAACAGATGGGAATTTCGTCAGGTTAGATCTTCCTTGCCCTAACTCGGCGGAGGAAGACAGCTACGGCGCCGGCGGAGTGAAGATTTCCGCGGTCGGCGTGAGTACGGCGGCGACGAGGTCGAGGCAGCGAAGCTCTTCCTCACCGGTGACGATGGAGTAGCGGTGGCGCTAGGGTTTGAGGAGCTCGAGCGGGAGAGAGATGGTCGAGCGGAGTAAATGAAGTGAGGAAGGGGAAAGGGGTATTTATAGACATGGTGAAAAACTGTTCGCCCGAAGATTTTGGGACGAACGTGCCCCTGCCCTTTCTCCTTCACGTGACATGTGTCACCCACGTACTGTGTAGTGGAGATCATGTACGATCGTGGGTGAATAGAATAATGCATCGTGGGATGCGGAATAGTTTGAGCGGCAAAAACCGAAAATTTGGATAAGCTTTGTTTTAAAGTTTCTTTCGCAATTTCTTCAGCTGACAAGGACATAGTGAAGATTTTGAACGAGTTTCAAATAGAACACACATGAAGAATTTGTGAATAGATTGGGTTGAGTATAGCATAGAGGGGGAAGGGTCCGATCACATTCACTTAGCAAAAAAACAACTTGAAGAAATAGCTATAAGTGAATGCTGTAGAGGACATAAACTCATATATGTATATAGCCAATGAAGAAAAACGAAGGGAACAGTGAAGATTTTGCAAAGTTGAAGAATTTGAAAAACTGAAGACATTCAAAACTGAGGAAAAACTCAAATTGAAGATTTTCAACCTTTTGTGGTGGCGTGACCCACCGTATTAGAATGATGATTTCAGACACCGCGTACAATTGTCGTAGGGTTCTGAGAATCAAATTCTTCATTAATTTCTTCACACTTAGAGTGTTATTCTTCATTGATTGAAGAAAAACGTTTCTTCATGTGTTGCACATCTAAGTCATCAATTTTGCATAAGTGTTAGGATGTGTGTCCTTTTCAAAGAACATTCGAAGATTCTAAGATATTTAGCTCACACCGCAACTTGCTAAATCTCTTCTCATCCAAGGGCTCAGTGAAGATATCAGCTAGCTGTTCTTCAGTCTTCACGTGCTCGATAGAGATGTCGCCCTTCAACACATGATCACGAAGAAAATGATGACGAATCTGAATGTGCTTTGTCTTCGAGTGCTGAACTGGGTTGTGAGCAATCTTGATGGCACTCTCATTGTCGCAGAGGAGAGGCACATTCTTCAGTTGACTCCATAGGCCTTGAGTGTTTGCTTCATCCAAAGCAGTTGAGCACAGCAAGAGCCAGCTGCAATGTATTCGGCTTCCGCAGTGGACAGTGATACGCAGTTCTGTTTCTTCGAGGACCAACAGACCAAAGATCGTCCGAGGAAATGACAAGTGCCAGAGGTTGACTTGCGGTCCACACGATCACCAGCATAGTCAGAGTCAGAATATCCAATGAGATCAAAGACAGAGCCCTTGGGGTACCATAATCCTAGTGTTGGTGTGTGAGCTAGATATCGAAGAATATGCCTCACAGCCTTATGGTGTGATTCCTTCGGTGCAGCTTGAAATCGGGCACACATGCAAACACTAAGCATTATATCTGGCCTAGATGCACATAAGTACAATAAAGAACCAATCATGGAGTGGTATACCTTGTGATCGAAGTCAATACCATTTTCATCAGTGCATAGATGGCCTTTTGTGGGCATAGGAATTTTGACGCCTTTGCAATCTTTCATGCCGAATTTCCTCAGTACATCTTTGAGGTATTTCTCCTGAGATATGAATATGCCATTGCGCTGTTGACGAATTTGAAGACCTAAGAAGAATTTCAACTCTCCCATCATAGACATTTGATATTCTTCACTCATCATATAGGCAAATTCATCACTATAACATTGGTCAGTACAGCCAAAGATAATATCATCAACATATATTTGGCACACAAACAGTTCACCATCATAAGATTTAGTAAAGAGAGTAGGGTCGAGTGAACCGGGTGTGAAGCCATTCTTCACGAAGAATTCCTTCAATGTATCATACCACGCCCGAGGGGCTTGCTTGAGGCCATAGAGGGCCTTATTAAGTTTGAAGACTTTGTCAGGATTCTTTGGATCTTCAAAACCTAGGGGTTGAGAAACATATACTTCTTCCTCAAGCTTACCATTGAGGAATGCACTTTTCACATCCATTTGATATAAGATGATATCATGATGATTAGCATAAGCAAGTAATATGCGAATAGCCTCAAGTCTAGCAACAGGTGCAAAAGTTTCATCGAAATCAATTCCTTCAACCTGTGTGTAGCCTTCAGCTACTAGTCGTGCCTTATTCCTTACCACAAGGCCATTTTCATCTTGCTTGTTGCGGTAGATCCACTTTGTGCCAATGATATTATGCTTGCGATGATCTGGATGTTTGACCAGTTCCCAGACATTGTTGAGCTCGAACTGATGTAATTCTTCTTGCATAGCCTGAATCCACTCCGGCTCCAAAAATGGTTCGTCTACCTTAGTGGGCTCTGTGATAGAAACAAAAGCATAGTGCCCACAAAAGTTAGATAAATGTGAAGCTTTTGAGCGTGTGAGAGGACCTGGCGCTTCAATGTCATCGATGATCTTGTCAACTTGTACTTCTTTTGCAATGAGAGGATGAGCTGGTTGACGTCGAGGTATTTGATCATTTTCCTCAGCACCATTGTCTTCATCATTATCTTCAGGTGCGTCAGCTCGACGTTCTTCGCGTACTGGAATGAATTCTTCAGCAAGTTCTTCAGTAGGAATGACATCCTCAGTTGCCTTGAACTTGATAGAATCCTCAGGTGCTAGTTCATCTAACACAGAAGGTAGGTGCTCTCTTTTCGAGCCATTAGTTTCACCGAACCGCACATCTACAGTTTCAACAATCTTGTGAAGAGCGATGTTGAAGACTCTGTAGGTGTGCGAGTCCTTTCCGTAACCAAGCATAAAACCTTCATGTGCTTTCGGTGCAAATTTAGAATTGTGGTGAGGATCTCTAATCCAACATTTTGCGCCGAAGACTTTGAAATAACTCACATTGGGTTTCTTGTCAGTGAGGAGTTCATAGGCCGTCTTCTTGAAGAATTTGTGAAGATATACTCTGTTGATGATGTGGCACGCAGTATCAATTGCATCAATCCAAAAACGATAAGGCGTTTTGTATCAAGCATAGTGCGAGCCATCTCAACAAGAGTTCTGTTCTTGCGCTCCACGACGCCATTTTGCTGAGGAGTATAAGGAGCAGATAACTCATGAGTAATACCAAGTTCATCAAGATAGTCATCAAGACCGGAATTCTTGAACTCAGTTCCATTGTCACTTCTGATGTGCTTGATCTTCACACCAAAGTTGGTTGAAGCCCTCGAGGAAAATTGTTTGAAGACTTCCTGCACTTCATGTTTGTAAGTAAGAATGTGTACCCATGTGTATCAATAATCATCAACAATGAAAAAACCATATAGAGATGCACCATTAGAGAATGCTGAGTAATGATTTGGTCCGAAGAGGTCCATGTGAAGCAATTTGAATGGACGAGTAGTGGTCATGATAGCCTTTGCTGGATGCTTAGCCTTGGTCATTTTTCCAGCTTCACAGGCTCCGCATAAGTGATCCTTGAGGAATTTGACATTCTCAATGCCAATGACATGCTTCTTCTTCGCAAGCGTGTGCAAATTCCTCATGCCTGCGTGACCAAGTCGTCGATGCCATAGCCAGCCTTCTAAAGCTTTTGCAAGTAGACACACGGCTGGTTGTGGTCCTGTAGAGAAATCAACAATATACAAATCTCCTCTCCTAAAGCCTTCGAAGACTTTGGAATTGTCAGCTTCCATAATCACAACACATCGATACTTGCCAAAGACAACAACCATATCAAGATCACAAAGCATTGAGACTGACATGAGGTTGTATCCTAAGGACTCAACAAGCATGACTTTGTCCATGTGTTTATCCTTAGAGATCGCAACCTTACCAAGACCCAATACCTGACTTTTGCCTTTGTCAGCAAAGATGATATGCTTCAGATGTGACGGTGATAAGGGAGCATCCATCAAAAGATTCTTGTCACCAGTCATGTGATTTGTACATCCACTATCGAGGACCCATTCAGTGGTTTTGGGTTGATCATCCTGCAGATGAATTAGTGTAACTTACAATCTCATATGCTTCATCAATGAAGAATATGATATCAAGTTCATCAGATGAATTTCATCAAGCGGTAAACAGATATAGCAGTATGAGGACGTGTGAAATGAAAGTTCATTTCATCATGGTTAGCCTGCGTCCTTTCAGGCAGTTTGTCAGATCCCCAGCAAATTCTTCAGACGTTAAGGCACGTCTGGAGACCTGACCCTGTAGAAGAGATTAGTTCTTTTTCTTCACCACCCACATCTGAAGGGGTGGCAAAGAGTTCATCACTCTGCGAGCACCATACGAGAATGGTGGCATAGAAGCCAAACCATTTCGTTTCACATAAGAGGGGTTAGGGTAAGCATATGAATAAACAGAGAAATTCTTCGAGGACTTATGAGCATAATGATTTGAAGAATAATGTGGATATTCATAGCCCTTAGCTCTACCCTGTGAAACAGAGTTGTTAGCACGATGATAATCATGTGAGGACTTTGATCCATTTGAGGAATTTGGTCCGTATGAGGACTTGGATCCATATGAAGAATTTGGTCCATATGAAGAGTTTGATCTGGAGTTCCTATTCTTCATAGGTGGTGTCATGAGGACATTCACCTGAAGACTTTCAGCATAACTTTTGGGGACCCAGATTTTCTTCATAGGGGAACCGTTCCTGCAGTTAGTCCCAACATATCTAGCAAATACTTCACCATTCTGATTTTTGAACAGTTTATAGTTGGAGTCAAATGACTCATCAGAAGAATGAGGAGATTCACATGTAAAGCCAGATAACAAGGATGGATCAACTGGAGGTCCCTTTGCAGCAACCCATGAGGTTTTGGGGTACTGCTCAGGCTTCCAATATGTTCCATCAGCATTGAGTTTCCTCTCAAAGGCAATACCCTCTTTCCTAGGGTTTCTGTTGAGGATCTGCTTTTTGAGCACATCACAAAGAATCTGATGCCCTTTGAGGCTTTTGTACATGCCTGTCGTGTACAGTTCCTTCAGCCCTGCATCGTTAGTGATACTAGCAATGTCCTCAGATGAGGAATTAGTGATAGTAGAGGCAGATGAAGAATTTGTAACAGTTGAAGCATTTGAACATTCAGGTGAAGAATTAGCAGATTCACGTTCAATGCACTTTAAGCATGGAGGAACAAATTCTTCCTGAGAAGTGCTGATTTGTTGAGCAAGTAATGAATCACGCTCCTTTTGACGATCTTCATAACTCACTCTTAGCTTCTCAAGATCTTGCTTTCTTTGAAGAAATTCATAAGAAAGTTTCTCATGATCAGATAAGAGAGTGTTATGATGACTTTGAAGGTTATCAAACCTAGACTGAAGTCTCTGAAGATTTTCAGTCAGGGCTTTAGTGCGATCCATTTCTTCACCTAACATATCATCACTTTTGTCTAGCATGTTTTGAACCTTTTCAAAAGCCTTTTGTTGTTTTACAGCAATCTTTGCAAGTTTAGAGTAGCTGGGCTTGAGATTCTCATCAGATTCATTTTCACTAGATTCAGAGGAGGTGTATTTGAGTACCTTTGCACCTTTTGCCATGAAGCAATAGGTGGGAGCGTAGTCATCATCATCTTCATCAGGCTTGTCGGTGGGGTCAGTTTCTTCAGTGTTGAAGATGGACTTGCTAACGAAAGCAGTAGCGAAGGCCAGACTCGCCACACCAGATTCGGATTCTTCAGACGCCTCCTCTTCCTCATTTTCTTCATATTCAGCTTCAGAGTCCATTTCCTTGCCAATGAATGCCCGAGCCTTCTTTGAGCTGCTCTTCTTGTGAGATGAAGACTTCGAGGATTTTGATGACGAAGATTTTGACGATTTCTTCTTTTTCTTCGCATCATCAGAACTGTAATCCTTGTATTTCTTATTCTTCAATTCCTTTTCCCACTGAGGACAATCTTGAATATAATGACCAGGTTTCTTGCATTTGTAACACAGCCTTCTCTTATAGTCACTTGATGAGGAATCACTGCTTCTTGAGGATTTTCCAAAGCGACCACATCTTGAGAACTTCTGGAATTTCTTCACGAGCAGTGCTAGCTCCTGGCTCAATTCTTCAGGATCACCAAGGCTACTACCAAAGTCCTCACATTCAGACTCAGACACCACCTTGGCCTTCAGGGCACGTGGTTTGCCATAACTCGAACCATAGAGATCTCTCTTTTCAGCAAGCTGGAACTCGTGAGTATTTAGCCTTTCGAGGATATTGGTAGGATCAAGAGACTTGTAGTCAGCCCGTTCTTGTATCATCAGACCCAGAGTATCAAATGAGGAATCAAGCAATCTCAACAGTTTCTTCACCACCTCATGGTCAATGATGTCAGTGGCACCGAGGGCTTGAAGCTCATTTGAGATGTCAGTGAGGCGATCGAAGGTTTGTTGGACATTTTCATTGTCGAGTCTTTTGAAGCGGTTGAAGAGATTCCGAAGAACATCAACTCGAGAGTCACGCTGAGTTGAGACTCCTTCATTCACTTTGGACAGCCTATCCCAGATAAGCTTGGCAGTTTCCAAAGCACTCACTCTTCCATACTGTCCTTTACTCAGATGGCCACATATGATATTCTTCGCTTGAGAATCGAGTTGCTTGAATCTCTTCACATTGGTAGCGTTCAGTGAGGGTGAAACAGAGGGAACACCATTTTCAACAACATACCAGAGATCGTTGTCAATTGCTTCGAGATGCATTCGCATCTTGTTTTTCCAGTAGGGAAGTCCGTTCCATCAAAGGTAGGACACCCAGCCGAGACCTTGATCATATTTGCGGTCGACATAACTAAAACTCCAGGCGGTTAAACCAAAATCACACAGAACAAGGGAGTACCTTGCTCTGATACCAATTGAAAGTGCGTTATGTCGACTAGAGGGGGTGAATAGGCGATTTTTATGAATTCTTCACTGAGGAATTTTCCGGTGAGGAAATTCCTTAGCGAAGAACTATTAGCAGCGGAATAAGTACTCAGAAGTAAGCATAACAGAATACACGCATGGTCATCATGATGAAATGAAGACAAGCACAGAGTACAGAAAGCGTAATCACAGGATAACATAAGATGAAGACAAACAGACTGAAGAAATTGAACTGAGGAAATTGAGAAAGTCTTCAGTCAAAGTCTTCAAACACAGATATGAACAAACACTCAACACAGTAATGAGGAAATGAAAGGGTTGAGGAAACAGAACCAGTTAGGTTGGTGAAGACAATGATTTGGTAGACCAGTTCCAACTGCTGTCTCAGTTGTACGTCTGGTTGGAGCGGCTGAGTATTTAAACTCGAGGACACGCAGTCCCGGACACCCATTCTCTAAGCATGCAGCTCAGGACACCCAGTCCTCACCGTATTCTCCTTGAACTAAGATCACACAGATCCCGTCCAATCACTCATGGTAAGTCTTCAGGCGACTTCCAAACCTTCACAGACTTGGTCACTCGGCGATCCACAATTCCTCTTGGATGCTCTAGACCTTGACGCCTAACCGTCTGGAAGAAGCACAGTCTTCAAAGGTAACAAGCGTCGGATCCACGCGGGATCAATTTCTTCAGTGATGCTCAATCACTTTGGGTTTTGTAGGTGTTTGGGTTTGGGATTTTCCTCACTTGATGATTTTCGCTCAAAGTCCTCGGAGGATGGGTTGCTCTCAAATGACAAGTGTCAAGTTCTCTCGGAGCAGCCAACCAGCTAGTGGTTGTAGGGGGCGGCTATTTATAGCCTAGGGAGAAGCCCGACATGATAAGACATAAATGCCCTTCAATGATATGACCGTTAGGTGGATAAGATATTTTGGGACAGCTGGCGCGCAGCACAACAACGGTCGGAAATTTGACTCTCAAATTCCTCAGGGCTATCATGTTCCTCACTGTGTAGGTAATTCGCACTGGCGAATTCCTAACTCCTCAGTCAGAACAAATTCATCAGCGACCAGAAGGACTTCATCTCTGTCACTGAAGAAAGTGACTGAACTGTATGAGATTTCCAAAGGCTTCACTCGAAGGGATTGGTAGGTGTAGGATTTTGAGTTGAGCATCACATGGAAATTTTTCCTTAGTATTTCCTCGACCCCCTTTAATAGTATGGTGTTTCCTATGACTCAAGAAAGAGAAAATGAAACTACGAAAACAAAAGTCTTCACGCTTCATGTTCCACAAATGAATACCAAGTCTTCAAGGTCACACCAATTTCTTCACTTTCAAAGTCTTCAGAAAGTCTTCAGAATATCAAAGCCTTCAGTTGAAGAACTTCATTTTTAGGGGTCGACTTTCTCTGTAAATATCAAACTCCTCATAGACTTATAGACCTGTGTACACTCACAAACGCATTAGTCCCTTAACCTATAAGTCTTCAATACACCAAAATCACTAAGTGGCACTAGATGCACTTACATTATCTCTCCACTAACAGTGCAAAAAGCACCTTCCTGCGTAATTCTGGGTTGGTTGTCAAGGTAACCTCGTCCAAATCGCATACTGAAAAAATTCTTCCGGCTAGGCAGAGTGATATATCTGTGCTCCAGACACAAGTCCAATCCCTAATGGATGTCATTTCGAAAACAAGAATAGTGGTTGACAAATGTCGTGAAGATATGAATGGTTTTGAAACCAGACTATCAGACATCCGCGTCGTTATTCAAGAGCAATGGCGAAAAAAGGTGAAGATCGTGCTGCTCCATCAGATTCTACAGCCTGAAACATTAGTACTCAGGTCAAATGATCTGTGCTTCTATACATCTAATGGTGCTTTTATCTGCAAGGACTGTAAACTTTATGCCAACAGCCTTTTGTTGTATGGTTGGAATTTATTTTGTTGTGATACAACATTTATGATGCCGCAAAAGGCTGTAGTAATTACGACGCTATTTTTGTATAGTGTAGGTTTATCTTAGTAATGTATTTGGCTGAAAGCTTCGTAGGAGCCCAACATGCCAACATTCGCCGGGGCCATTCCAATTGGGATAAAAACGATTATGGGCCGAAATTTGCATGTAGCCCACTAAAAATATCTGGGCCTAAATCAGCATAAGCTTTCATATTTTTCTGGTAGGCATGTGCCCATAGTGGGCCTTTAACAGGCCTAAACATAATTTGGGCTCTCAGTAACAATAGGCCATTTACAGGTGTAAATATCTCGATCCCATAAAAAACATGGGCCTTTAATAGGCCGAAAGTGAGATTGTGCCCTGATTGTGCCAAATAACCCACTGGTCTTAGCAGGCCGAAATGCTTGCCCATTTACGATGCAGATCTTTCACAGGCCGAAATTTGGACGTACTATAAATGCACCGACCTAATACACGGGCCTTTAACATGCCGGAAGTTCGGTCGGGCTAGATTAGCGTCATTTTTATATGGGCCGTAAATGGGCCCGATGTGATGTTGGGCCACATATGGCCCATGGATTTTGTCCGACATTAACAGGCCGAAAATCCCAACAGGACGGAAGTGGCCCTAATCTATTGTGGGCCTCTAACAGGCCGAATGTCAGACATGGCCGAATGTGCCCGAATCCTTCACGGTCGTTTATGGGCCGAAAGTTTCAATGGCCTGTAAATGGGCCCAAATGAAGCAGGACCTTTAACAGGTCGGAAATACACCAGGCCATAATTCAGCCCAAATACTTAGCGATCTGTTAACGGGCTAGAAGTGACCATGGGCCGCGATGATGACAAGTTTAGGACAAGCTGTTGACGGGCCGATTTGACACTAGCCGTATGGGCCTTAACTGAGAATGTTGCGCCTTTAGCTGCGCCGACCCATTATGGTCTGCAAAATCATGTGGGCCTTTAGCTGGGCCGGCCCATTGTGGTCCACTAAATTTTGTGGGCCTTTAGCTGGGCCGGCCCATTATGGTTTGCAAAATCTTGTAGGCCTTTAGCTGGGCCGGCCCATTATGGTCTGCTAAATCTTGTGGGCCTTTAGTTGGGATGACCCATTTAAACTTTATGGGCCACTTTTGGGCCCGTCCACGTGTCAACATATCATTGACCCATCTTGACCGTTGGATGAGTGACACCTGTGCCAACGTGGAGCTAACGCATGGTTCTGTTGGCCAATGAGAACTTTACACATGGAAAATCGGCATTGGTCATGGCTATTAGCGGGCTATCGGATCCAAAACCGGACCCGATAGCTTAACGGCATCCCGTTACGGTGGATGCCATGTGTCGGTCACCCTTGACGAAAGCACTTCTATGATGCACGATGATAATTTTTGTAATGTCATGGAACACTTCTACGATAGCACAGGTATGACTATCTTGATTCTGTCATAAAATCGTCGTGGATGTACATGCAAGCCAAAAACGCGAACTATTGTGACAAACACGTATCATCACGGAAGTGTATTTTTTGTAGTGTTATGATGAGACAGTCACCCCAGTGGGTTACTGTGAGACGCGCTACTCGTTTAAAGAGTGCAGTGTCATCCTCCCCACATGATTCTCAAGAAACAGCAAGGCTAAATGAAGATAGTCAACGTAGCTCTCTAGTTGATGACCGCCATTCCCCTGCACCACCATCGCAGGTGCTTGCTCTCACTTCGCAGTGTGATATGTGGTTGCATGTCGCATATGGTGTCTACCTTGTAATGCTTCTACTTAGGGCAAATTTCATTTGCTTAGTTAACACATTATACCTGTGAATATGACATGCCTTCGTGTTTTTGGGTACATACTACGTCTTTCTATTAACCATGTTCTTACATCAAACTACTTTTCTTGTGTATCCCTCATCAATCACTTCTGACGATACACCTTCAAGTTGACATTGCAATATTGGTTGCATCTTGCATATCATTTCAAACATGTATTGCCTCTAATTTGTTGAAGTGCCACTTATAATGAGACACATCCAACTTGGTAGAGTGATTTTGGTTGGATCTTTCATATGGTGTCTAGATTGCATTACTTCCAATTTGTTGAAATGCCTTATGCTTAGCGTTTTTCATGCATATTCCATCCTCCTACAATGTGGTTGCCATACACAAAAGTTGTGTTCGTCAGTATCATGCATCAACGAATTTGGAAGTGCAAATTTCATTCATTTTTCTTGTGTGTTTACTTGACAAGGCAAAATCTAAAAGGACGAAGGCACAGAATGATGGTGGTCCTCTGGAGCAACCAAAACAAATGATCTCTGCAGATTCTCCTGCTACTCCTACTGAAGTGCAAGTTCCAAATCAAATCCCCCTACTCGAGAACCCCATGTGCTTGCTCTAACATGGCAGTGTGATATCTGGTTGCATGTTGCATATGGTGCCTAGCTTGTATTGCTCCTAATTTTGTAAATTGCATCTCCTTAGCTTACACATTATACATGTGAATATGACACACCTTCCTATTTTGGTACATACTACATCTACCTATCACACCATGTTCTTACATCAAACTACTGTTCTTGTGTATCCTGCATCTATCGCTTATGATGAGACAGTCACGCCTGTGGGTTAGTATGAGACGCGCTACTGTTATAAAGAGTGCAATTTCATCCTCTCCACATGATTCTCAAGAAACAGCAAGCCTAAATGAAGATATTGAACGTATATCTGTACTTGAAGACCACACTTCCCCTACACCACCATCACAGGTGCTTGCTCTAACTTCATAGTGTGATATGTGGTTGCATGTTGCATACAGTGTCAAGCTTGTAATGCTTCTAATTAGGGTAAATTGCATCTTCTTAGTGTACACATTATACCTGTGAATATGACATGCCTTCCTATATTTGGTACACACTACATCTATGTGTTAACCATGTTCTTACATGAAACTACCTCTCTTCTGTATCCTGCATCAATCACTTATGATGAGACACCTTTATTCGTTGCATATTGCATATTATTTCTAGCTTGTTGCCATGTATTGCTTCTAATTTGCTCAAATACATTTGTTAGGCCACCCTTTTAATTTGGGAGAGTGATATTTGTTTCATATTTCATATGGTTTCTAGCTTGCATTGCTTCTAACAAGTTCAAATACCTTGTGCTTAGTTTACACTTTATACATCATACATGTCAATATGTCACGCCATCCTGTTTTTCATACATATTCCATCCTCCTATCATGCGTCTGCCTTACCTGAAAGTAGTGTTCATCAGTATCATGCATCAATGAGTTCTGAAGAGAAAATTTTATTCCTTTTTCTTGTGGGTTTGACTTGACAAGGCAAAATCAAGAAAGAGGAAGGAAAAGAGTAAGGAAGGCGATGATGGTGGTCCTCTGCAGCAACGTAAACGAAGCATCTGTACAAATTCTCCTTGTACTACTAGTGCATTACAAGGTCCAAGTCTCCGCTCCCCAACTCCACCATCCAAGGTGCTTGCTCTAACTTAGCAGTGTGATATCTAGTTGCATGTTTCACATGGTGTCTAGCTTGTATTTCTCCTAATTAGTGTGAACTGCATCTTCTTAGCTTACACATGATATGTTTGAATATGACACGCTTTCCTGTTTTGGGTACATACTATATCTGTCTATCACACCATGTTCTTACATGAAACTACTCTTCTTGTGTATCCTGCATCAGTCACTTATGATGGGACACCTTTAAGTTGGTAGTGTGATATTGGTCTGCGTCTTGAATATGATTTCTAATATGTAGTGCTTCTAGTTCGATGAACGCCACCTATGACAAGACAATTTTAACTTGGCAGAGTGATGTTGATTGCACCTTCCAAATGGTGTCTAGCTTGCAGTGCTTCTAATTTTTTGAAGTGCCTTCTGCTTAGTTACCACATCATAGGTGTGAATATGTCAAGCCGTCCAATTTTTCGTACATATTCCATCCTCGTATCATGACTTTGCCTTTCATCAGAGTAGTGTTCGTTAGTATCATGCATGAATGAGTTTTGATGATCGAATTATATTCCTTTTTCTTATCGGTTTGACCTCATAATGCAAAATCAATAAAGCGGAAGGAAATTGCTAAGGCTTTGGATGATGGTGGTCCTTCCGAGCAACTGAAACGGATGGTCTCCATAGATTCTACTCCGCCATCCTCCCAACAAGATTCGCAAGACAACGCAAGGCTAGACAGTAAACGCAGCTGTGTAGATGATGAGCACATCTGCCCTACTCCACCATCATAGGTGCTTGCTCTAACTTGGCACTATTATATGTGGTTGCATGTTGCGTATGATGTCTAGCTTGTATTGCTTCTAACTTTGTTGAATTGCATTTGCTTACTTTCCACATAATGCCTATGAATATGACACGTGTTCCTGTTTCTAGAACATACTATATGTGATCACACCATGTTCTTACATCAGACTACTATTCTTGCATAACCCGCATCAGTCACTTATGATAAGGCACCTTTAAGTCGCCACTGTGATATTGGTTGTGTCTTGCATATGATGTCTAGCATGTACTGCTTCTAATTTGTTGAAACGCCATACAGTTTGAACTTGGCAGAGTGATATTGGTTGCATCTTTCATATGGTGTCTAGCTTGTAGTGCTTCTAATTTGTTGAAATGCCTTCTACTTAGTTACCACATCATAGGTGTGAATATGTCACACCATCCTGTTTTTCATACATATTCCATCCTCGCATCATGTGTTTGCCTTTCATCCGAGTAGTGTTCATCAGTATCATGCATGAATGAGTTCTGAAGAGCGAATTGTATTCCTTTTTCTTATGGTTTGACTTCACAATACAAAATCATTACAACTGAAGGAAATTAGTCCGATAGTGGATGATGGTGGTCCTTCGGAGCAACTCAAACGGAGGGTCTCTACAGATTCTACTCCGCCATCCTCCCAACAAGATTCGCAAGACAAGCAAGGATGGAAAGTCAACGTAGCTGTGTAGATGAGGAGAACATCTCCCCTACTCCACCATCACAGGTGCTTGCTCTAACTTCGCACTATTATATGTGGTTGCGTGTTGCGTATGATGTCTAGCTTGTATTGCTTCTAACTTTGTTGAATTGCATCTGCTTACTTTACACATAATGCTTGTGAATATGACACGTGTTCCTGTTTCTAGAACATACGTGTACATGATGAGCACATCTCCCCTACTCCACCATCACAGGTGCTTGCTCTAACTTGGAACATTTATATGTGGTTGCGTGTTCCGTATGATGTCTAGTTTGTATTGCTTCTGATTATGTTGAATTGCATCTGCATAGCTTACAACTTATACGTGGAACAATCACTTACCCATAAGACACATTTAACTTGGGACTGTGATGTAGGTTGCATCTTGCATTGTTTTCTAGCTTGTATTGCTTCTAATTTCTTGAAATGGCACTTACGACGAGACACTTTTTACCTAATAGAGTGATATTGGTTGCATGTTCATATGGTGCCTAGTTTCATTTCTTCTAATTTTGTTGAAATGCCTTCTGCTTACTGTTTTTTCATACATATTCCATCCTCCTATCGTACGTGTGAATATGCAATGATGTCTTTTTTGTATATATTCCATCCTCCTATCCTGCACTTGCCTTACATCAAAGTAGTGTTCGTCTGTATCATGCGTCAACCAATTATGCAAAGCTAATTTTATTCATCTTCTTATGGTTTTGACTTCATAAGGCAATATTAGAAAATAGGAAGGAAAGGAGTAAGATAGGGGATGTTGGTGGTCCTCCACACCGACGCAAACAGAGACTCTCTAGATTTGCCACTCCTACTGCTAATGAAGTTGAAGTCCCAAGTCTACATGATGAGTTCATCTCCCGTACTCCACCATCGCAGGTGCTTGCTCTAAGTTGACAGTGTGATAATTGGTTTCATGTTGCATATGTTGTCTAGCCTTTATTTCTTCTATTTTGATTAAATTGCAGCTACTGAGTTTATATGTTATACATATGCATATGATGGCTTTCTGTGTCTAGAATACACTGCATCTATCTACCATACCATGTTCTTACATCAAAGTACTGCTGTTGTGTATCCCGCATCAGTCACTCATGATTGGACGCTTTTAACATGGCAGTTTGATAGTTGTTGCATCTTGCATTGATTTCTGTGTTGTACTGCTTCTAATTTTTCGAATTGCCACTTATGACAAGGCACTTTTAACTTGGTAGAGTAATATTGGTTGCATCTTTCATATGGTCTCTAGCTTGCATTACTTCTATTTTCTTGAAAATCTTTCTGCTTAGTTTACACATCGTAGCTGTGAATATGTCATGCTATCCTGTTTTTCTTACATATTCCAGCCTCATACGGTTGTATTACATCAAAGTATTGCTTGTCTGTATCATGCATCAATGAGTTCTGAAGAGTGATTTTATTCTTTTGTGTTGTGGGTACGGCTTGACATGGCAAAGTCAAAAAAGTGCAAGGAAAAGAATATAGTAGGGAATGGTGTTACTCGTCGGGTGAAATGGAAAAGGATCTGCCCTTGAGATTCTGCTTCAAACCATGTCTCTTTATCCTTAGATGTCAAGGAATGTGAGGAAATAGACAATACAGTAGGCATGCTACATGAACATATGTTCCGAAAGTGATTTTATTATGTATTTGGCACTACAATACATGCTAATGTATTACAGTAGTTCACCAAAAGTTATGTATAAACGTGTAACCTACTTTGTTTGTTTTTGTCTCATTAGTAACTTATCTGGTACACTAATCTACAAGTTCAAAATTTCAGCAAGCTATGGAACAAATGATTGAACAGCCACAACCACTTGAATGTGACGAGGCTACCACAGGCACAATGTCACCTCTTGCTGCAGTGCCTCAGTATCTCTCCACTAACGGTGCAAAAAGCACCTTCCTGCGTAATTCTGTGTTGGTTATCAAGGTAACCTCGTCCAAATCGCCTACTGAACAAAATCTTCCGGCTAGACAGAGTTATATCTGTGCTCCAGACAATAGTGGTTGACAAATGTCGTCAAGATATGAATGGTTTTGAGCAATGGCGAAAAAAGGTGAAGATCGTGTTGCTCCATCAGATTCTACAGCCTGAAACATTAGCACTCATGTCAAATGATCTGTGCTGCTATACATCTGATGGTGCTTTTATCTGCAAGGACTATAAACTTTATGCCAACGGGCCTTTTGTTGTATGGTTGGAATTTATTTTTTTGTGATACATCATTTATGATGTTGCCAAAGGCTGCAGTAATTACGACGCTATTTTTGTATAGTGTAGGTTTATCTTAGTAATGTATTCGGCCGAAAGCTTTGTAGGAGCCCAACATGCCAACATTCGTCGGGCCCATTCCAATTGGACTAAAAACGATTATGGGCCGAAATTTGCATGTATCCCACTAAAAATATCTGGGCCTAAATCAGCATAAGCTTTCATATTTTTCTGGTAGGCCTATGCCCATAGTGGGCCTTTAACAGGCCTAAACATAATTTGGGCCCTCAGTAACAATAGGCCATTTACAGGTGTAAATATCTTGAGCCCATAAAAAACATGGGCCTTTAATAGGCCAAAAGTGAGATTGTGCCCTGATTGTGCCAAATAACCCACTGGTCTTAGCAGGCCGAAATGGTGGCCCATTTAAAATGCAGATCGTTCACAGGCCGAAATTCGGACGGGCCGTAAATGCGCCGACCTACTACACGGGCCTTTAACAGGTCGGAAGTTCGGTCGGGCTTGATTAGGGTCATTTTTATATGGGTCGTTAATAGGCATGATGTGACGTTGGGCCACATATGGCCCATGGATTTTGTCCAGACATTAACAGGCTAAAAATCACAACAGACTGAATGTGGCCCAAATCTATAGTGGGCCTCTAACAGGCTGAATGTCAGACATCGTCGAATATGACCCAAATCCTTCACGGTCGTTTATGGGCCAAAAGTTTCAATGGCCTGTAAAAATGGGCCCAAATGAAGCAGGACCTTTAACAGGCTGGAAATACACCAGGTCGTAATTCGGCCCAAATACTTAGCGGACTATTAACGGGCCATAAGTGACCATGGGCCGCGATGATGACAAGTTTAGGACGGGCCGTTGATGGGCCGATTTGACACTAGCCGTATGGGACTTAATTGAGAATGTTGGGCCTTTAGCTGGGCCGGCCCATTATGGTCTGCAAAATCTTGTGGGCCTTTAGCTGGCCGACCCATTATGGTCCGCTAAATCTCATGGGCCTTTAGTTGGGCCAGCCCATTTAAACTTTATGGGCCACTTTTGGGCCCGTCCATGTGTCAACATATCATAGGCGCATCTCAACAACTGGATGAGTGACACCTGTGCCAAGGCGGAGCTGACACGTGGTTCCGTTGGCCAATGAGAATTTTACACGTGGAAAATGGGCTTGGTTGTGGCTGTTAGCGGGTTATCGGATCCAAAACTGGACCCAATAGCCTAACGGTGAGCCGTTACGGTGGATGCCACGTGCCGGTCACCCTTGACGAAAGCACTTCCATGACACAGATTTATCGTCATGGAAGTGGACACTTCTGTGATGATAATTTTGGTAATGTCATGGAACACTTCTATGACAGCACATGTATGACTATCTTGATTCTGTCATAAAATCGTCATGGATGTACATGCATGACAGAAAACGCGACCTACTGTGACAAACACGTATCATCACGAAAGTGTATTTTTTTGTAGTGTGACCTGAAAACTGGCATGACACGCCAGGTCAATACATTGAATGTAATTGCAAGCTCACAACAACCAAAGCAATCCAAATAAGCAATAACACGGAATTTACAGGTTAAACAGGCATGAGCATGATACCACTAGAACAACATAAGAAAGGCATGAACATATTACTTGAGACATGAACAATGATGGTACTAGCATGCAACATGCTACAAATATCACTTACTCTGTTCGGGGTTACCTCGTAACCGCCAAATATATGCCACTCTTACTTACCATCGTGGTCACGTGATCATTTCAATCATTATCAAGAATACCATAACGATCTTCACAGGATCACCTTATCAATATCAAGAATACCATTGTGATCCTTACAAGATCACCTCATCAATATCAAGAATACCATCATGATCCTCCCGTGACCACATAAAGATAAACCAACTTCTTTCCTTATCGAACCGGGGTTGTTATTAAGTCAGGTTATTATTACTGTTGACCCATAGTGTGACCTACTATGAACTGGGCACTGATCCGCGTGCACGGCTATCGATAGATCAAACACACTCTCTAGAGGTTAATACACTGTACCCACACCACGGAACCCAAGGCCTCGTGTTCCCATTTGGCTGGACCAACGATGTTCCGACAAAACTGATCTATTGCCATGACACTCTCCCTCCCACTCCGACAAACTCCCCTTTTGGCTAAGTCATGGGTGGCCCCGATGTCACCTCGTAACATCCAACGACCACCGTCGTGGAAAAACAAAGTGGTCCCAAACGGGGACATGAGCTCAATACCAACACGGGCACACAAGGATTATGTCCGCCTACCTGATCAGGGTAGCGTGCACCATAACCTTCCCTAGTTGGAGGCACCGGCGAGAGGCATGCCATTAGACGCAGTTAGGAGCCCCTATAAAGCAAGTGTGGCTGCACTGGTTAGTCCGATTTTGATGGCACTATGGTTCGGCCAATAGGTGTTCAAGTTTGATTAATGTCTGGTTTAACTTGAAGGTAATGAGCTGAATCATAATAACATGATGAAATAACAATGCATATGAGCATGATATCAACATGAGCATGGATGAACCACATAACTATTTAACAAATCAGCAACAACAATTCATTTACCCTACTGGATGCACCTGAGCATGGCATAACATTGAATAATACAATAGGAACACTACATAAGAACATAGCGTGACCTCTAGCATCAAGAAATAATAGCATAATAAAACATGATAATAACATCAGCAGGTAATCATTTAACTAACAGTTGCAAAGAACATAAATATAAGCATGCCATGGCTACTGCATGGCCATTATGCAAGTGGCTATCGTGGCTTGCCTGGGGATGAAGAAGTCACCGGGAAGAAGTGCGGAAGGATCACAGAAAGATTCACCGGAAACAACTCTCTCCCAAAAAGGGATGTTTACGGGCAAGGGCAAAGTGGTCATTTTCACTGTGGTAGCGCATTATGAAAATGGTACCAACAGATAGAGCTCGACGAGATGAAGAAGTAGGTGTTGGATTCACCTCAATCGGAGTTACGGTCGCGGAGATACAAGAGTTGGAAGATCAAGGACCAATCTGTAAATAGATCCTCACAAACAGGCCCCTGGTGGAAAAACAGAAAACATATTTTTAGAGAATACGCTTTCAGAACAAAGAAGCGTACTTTGAGCTAAAGGAGAAGGAAAGTACGCTTTCAAGCAGGGAAGACGTATTCCGAAGAATACGCCTCCACTTATCCAACGTAGCAAGGCGAGGCCGGGCGGCTGAGAGGCTTACAGGCGTGTCCCACATCACCTCTCTCTTTCTCTGTCTCCTTGTCCCACGTGCCGGATAGAAACAAAGAGAGGGCCGAGGCAGAGGCGCGGTTGGGCTTGTCCGGCGATGGGTTCGGCGGCTCCGGCCACCTCCGGCGAGGGCACCGGCAATGGAGAGTCCGCCGAGGAGTGCCGCTTCCATCCTACTCGGAGATGGACAGTGAGGCTGAGTGGAGCGGCGGCGGCTTGAGCTCCCGCAACGAGGAACCGAGCCGCGACCGGCGATGGCTCCAACGTATCTATAATTTTTGATTGTTCCATGCTATTATATTATCTGTTTTCGTTTTATATGCATTATTATGCTATTTTATATTATTTTTGGGACTAACCTATTAACCTAGAGCCCAGTGCCAGTTTTTGTTTTTTCCTTGTTTTAGAATTTTGCAGAAAAAAAAACCAAATGGAGTCCCAACGGAATGAAACTTTCGCGACGATTTTTCTTGGACCAGAAGACATCCAAAGGACTTGGAGTACACGTCAGGGAAGACACGAGGCGGCCACAAGGATAGAGGGCGCGCAGAGGGGGTAGGGCACGCCCCCACCCTTGTGGACCCCTCGTGACTCCACCGACCTATTTTTCCGCCTATATATTCTCAAATATTCCAAAACCAATCAGGAGAGCCACAAAAACACTTTTCCACCGCTGCAACCTCCTATACCCATGGGGAATTCGATCACGGAGGGCTTCTACATCAACACCATTGCCTCTCTGATGAAGCGTGAGTAGTTTACCACAGACCTACAGGTCCATAGCTAGTAGCTAGATGGCTTCTTCTCTCTCTTTGATTCTCAATACCATGTTTTCCTCGATGTTCTTGGAGGTCTATTCGATGTAATACCTTTTTGCGGTGTGTTTGCCGAGATTTGATGAATTGTGGATTTATGATCATGTTATCTATGAATATTATTTGAATCTCCTCTGAATTCTTATATGCATGATTTGATATCTTTGCAAGTCTCTTCGAACTATCGATTTGGTTTGGCTAACTAGATTGGTTTTTCTTGCAATGGGAGAAGTGCTTAGCTTTGGGTTCAATCTTACGGTGCTTGATCCCAGTGACAGAAGGGGAACCGACACGTATTGTATTGTTGCCATCGAGGATAATAAGATGGGGTTTATATCATATTGCTTGAGTTTATCCCGCTACATCATGTCATCTTACTTAATGTGTTACTCTGTTCTTCATGAACTTAATACTCTAGATGCAGGCAGGAGTCAGTCGATGTGTGGACTAATAGTAGTAGATGCAGGAAGGAGTCAGTCTACTTGATATGGACGTGATGCCTATATTCATGATCACTGCCTTGGATGTCATCATGACTTTTCGCTTTTCTATCAATATCTCGGCAGTAATTTGTTCACCCACCGTATTATTTTCTATCTTGAGAGAAGCCTCTAGTGAATCCTATGGCCCCCGGGTCTACTTTCCATCATATAAGTTTCCGATCTACAATTTTAGTTTCCAATTTACTTCCTTTTCAATCTTTGACTTTCTGTTCCATAAACCAAAAATACCAAAAATTATTACTTCACCGTTTATCCATCTCTATTAGATCTCACTTTGCAAATAACCGTGAAGGGATTGACAACCCCTTTATCGTGTTGGGTGCAAGTTTGTGTTTGTTTGTGCAGGTATTCAATGACTTGAACGTTTTCTCCTACTGGATTGATACCTTGGTTCTCAAAACTGAGGGAAATACTTACTCTACTTTGCTGCATCACCCTTTCCTCGTCAAGGGAAAAACCAACGCAAGCTCAAGAGGTAGCTGATAATCCCCAAGTGCAGGGAATCATCGTAGCAATTTCCAAAGGTGGAAGTGATAAGTATGGAGTGTCGAACCCACAAGGAGCTAAAGGTAAGATCAATATTCTCTCAAGCCCTATCTGCCACTGATACGACTCTACGTGCACCGAAAGTTTGCTTCCAACTAGCAACGAGAAATAAAACTATGTTGTGGGTATGTAGAGGATAACTTTGTATGATATTGGAGAGCTAAAACATAAAAGTAGGTGTTGTTATCATAAAGTTAGAATATAATACTAAATATTATAAATAGCGAGTGTGGAATAATGGTGGATCGGTGTGCGGAATTGTCCTAGGCAATTGTTAACAAGACCGGTGATCACTATTGCAGTTTCATATGAGGGAGAGGCATAAGCTAACATACTTTCTCTACTTGGATCATATGCACTTATGGTTGGAACTCTAGCAAGCATCCTCAACTACTAAAGATCATTAAGGTAAAACCCAACACTACCAGGGAAAAGCCTATACACAGAATCTTACCAGCAGCGCTCCTCAAAATACCACACTACTGCTATTTAGCAGCAGCGCGTGATATCAAAACGCGCTGCTAAAAGGAAAATAGCAGTAGCGCGTCCACCACAAACCACGCTACT